>NC_069500.1:1237715053-1237855053 GCF_027579735.1 Bombina bombina | reverse complement strand
CATACCTCAATGCTGCTTGTAGCATGACACCGTTCTCCACACTGAAGATTTTTCTTTACAGTAGCTTCAGCTGCTCTGTGGGAACCAGTATGGATCTTAGATAACGTTTGCTAAGATTATCAACATCAGGGCAGAAAAATAAAATGTCTCCACTCCTCTTAGGGATTAAGTGACTGGTGATTTCTCCCTGAGAAAAATAGTACTCACTGGCACCATTTTAAAATAAAAAACTTCTTGATTGAAGAATCTAAACTAACACCTCACTTTACCTCTTCCTATCACTAACACAGGCAAAGAGAATGACTGGAGTGGGAGGGAAGGGAGGAGCTATGTATACAGCTCTGCTGTGGTGCTCTTTGCCACTTCCTGCTAATCAGGAGGCGTTATCCCATAAGTAAGGATGAAATCCGTGGACTCATCAGATCTTGTAAAAGAAATAGCCCCATCAACTTTTGGGGATCTTTTCCCAAAACTCTATAGAAATTGCTGGTAAAGGATACAATTTTTTAAACCTTGAAGAAATAATAAAAGGAGTACCTGGCTTATTCCATTCCTTAGAAAAACCTCTGGAGTAACCACAGAAGGTTTTAAAACAGCATTTAAACGTTTACTAGTCTTAACATCAAGAGGAATGGCTTCCTCAATATCCAAAGTAATTAACACTTCTTTTAACAAAGAATGAATATACTCTATTTTAAATAAATAACTAGATTTGTCTGTGTCAATATCTGAGGAAGGATCTTCTGAATCAGATCCTCATCAGAGGAGGATAAATCATTATGTTGTCGGTCATTTGAAATTTCATCAACTTTATGAGAAGTTTTAAAAGATCTTTTACATTTATTAGAAGGCGGAAATGCAGACAAAGCCTTCTGAATAGAATCAGTAACAAATTCTTTAAAATTCATAGGTATATCATGTACATTAGAAGTTGAAGGAACTGCAACTGGCAATGTACTATTACTGTTGGATACATTCTCTGTATGTAAAAGTTTATCATGACAACTATTACAAATGACATTTGCAGATATAATTTCCACAATCTTACAACAAATGCACTTAGCTTTGGTAGAACCTATGTCAGGCAGCAAAGTTCCAACAGATACTTCTGAGGCAGGATCAGATTGAGACATCTTGCAAAATGTAAAAGAAAAAACAACATATAAAGCAAAATTATCAATTTCCTTATATGACAGTTTCAGGAATGGGAAAAAATGCAAATAGCAAAGCCCTCTGACATAGAAAAAGGCAAGAGGTAAATAGCAGCTGGGAGAGGAAGAGGAGGAGTCTGTGCATACTGCAGGCGTCGCTCCCTTGCAGCTTTTCCTGAAGCGGTTTATCGCACTTGGTATCCCTAATGCTTTAGGGCTGCAGCAAACTTGTGGTTTACATCCTGGTATACCCTATCACAGCGTGTGTTGCTATCTACGTTGAAAAAGACCTAGTTCTGCCCGGAGCTTGTTCCAGATGGCTGAGTGAACGAACTTCCTAAAGGGTAAAAAAAGACCTACTTACAACGACCCCTCCTCTCACACCAGAGAAGCGAGGGGGTAAGCCAGGTCGGCCTACAACAAAATACCAGCGGAATCTGAGCCCACTTCCCACTCACCCCAACGAATACAACCCAACAAAATCTACATCTTAAAACTCTTCCCCACCCACCGGTGCTGCGTGTGGGGAGGCAACAGTGCAACTTGCTCCCAGAGCCCTTCTGGTGAGGAATCATACCTCCAGTTGACTGCTTTGTTTTCCTTGCTGCCGTGGAGAGAAGATACATAGGCGAATGAAATCCCTGGGACGCATGCACTGCTGAGCAGTGGGATCTTTTTCGCAGGGCTCGGCTCCCTGGTCGCCCTCCTTACCCACCAGTGTTGCGCGAGGAGTGGGCGGAGTGACCTTCCTGGGACCTGGTATCACGGAGTCAGCCCCCACAATGAGTAACCTCCTTCTAACCCCATCATAGGGAGAAGCTGCAAAGTCAAGTGTGCAGATCCAGAGGGAGGACGAATACCGGAGCCGTTTAGCTGTGGGGGCAGGAGACCGGTCATATACAAAAGCGGAGTAGTGACTCCTAGACATCAACTCTCGAAATATGAACAAGAGGTATTGCCTACGGACAGGATAAAAGTCAGGTAGGAACACTCTGCTGAAGGGGTGAGTGAATAATAAACATTGTTTAGCGGGTCTAGTTCCCAGGAACTCTTTAACAGGCTGGGGGATTCTTGGCCCAGGTTATCTTACTAAAAGTATCAGATCATGCTCAATCTGGGCCATCCAACATATATTTGTCAATCAAGCAAATATTTAAACCCATATTACACAGCATATTCTTAAAACAAAAGGGAAAAGAGGACAGAGGAAGAAACTAGCTCTAAGTATTTCCTGGGACTGTTTGGATACCAAAAGATTTTCTCACTGTTTATAACCCATACTCAACCTATGATCAATTCTCTAAGACTGTTTATTGTTTTACTATCCCCCTGCACACAGTGGCAGGGATGAGCCTGGACTGCTTGATTTAAAGGTATATATTAGGGATTTATCATTAACCTAACATTTGTTGTTTCTAGAAGGGCCTGCTAAAAGGGTTCTCACTACATCAGGCTCAGCAATCTTGTTAATATGTTTTTTTACAGTAAGCCATACATTACTATTCGTTCTTTTTTCTGTTATATAGAGGCTTTATAGAAATATATGAGGTTCTAGAGAAAATTATAAGGTGCAGGGAAAATATAGGCAAACTTAGGTAGGAAACCACATAGTGGCATGCTTGTGTCTTGATTTTCTGTTTTAAATGTATATATTATGTGCACATTACTACTCTAACACTTCCTATTCCCAGATAGCCCTGATAAAAGGGTCTTCATTACAACAGGTTTAGCAAACTTGTTAATTAGTTATATACAGAGGGTTACACATGGTTATTCTTTATTATTTTGTCTATGTGGGTAAGAATCTGAGGTCAAAAGGAGGGCTCGAACCGTCTGCATTGGTTATTACCACCCTTTTTGGTCGCCATTTTCTGGTCGTATTAGTAATTTTATCACTTTTTTTTTTTACTTGTCCTCACTCTCATGGCTTGAAACACTTATCACTCAGCACCTTCACGCTCTTAGAGTGTCACCTCTTTCGGATTAATCTTGTACCGCCTGGTCTCCTTCCTTTCACTCCCTCCCATTTTTCTTCCCCACCCGGGGCTTCGCTTCACAATTTAACGAGGTGCTTAATTGCATCTTCTATTTATGGACAAATTTATCACATCTCCTATCACTCCTAAACACAATCCAGGCATGACGACCAAGAATAGGGAACGCAGGAACAAGAATCCGACCAAAGCTTCAGTAGAAACTACAGGTGAAACCACCCTAGCAAAAGCTCAAAAGCTATCGATATCGCAAGATAACCAAGATCTAGTAGCCAGCATTCTTGAAGCTATCTCTCCCAAATTCGATCTTTTAAAGAATGAAATTAAACAAAATCTTACAATATTAACAGCAGAGGTCAGACAGTACTCCACTAGATTACAGGAGGTGGAGCAGTGAATTTCTGACTTAGAAGATACAAATTCCTATATACATACATATACATATATACACACAGACAGCTGCAAGTACTAAAGATGGCCACAATTAGAAGGAGGGGAGGGTTAGAGCAATATTTGTGGGGGGGAAATCAGCTAGGTGGTAGGGTTGAGGAGGATCACTACACAGCAGGAAAAAAAAAAACAACAACAACCCTAAACTGCATACTGGCAGGATGCTAGTACCTAAGACGGTGGTAACCAGTGGGAGGATGAGGGAGGGACAAAAGCTGTTTGGGAGGGATCGGGGTTGGGATGTGTTAAATGGGAGGGTAATCTCTAAACTAAAGCTAAAATATACTTTACAAGCTACTTGATTAAGCCCTTCAGTGCAGGAAATAATAGAAGTGCAGTGCCTAGCTGTAATTAGCAGCATTCTCATTACCAAATGGCAAAGCCATGCATCTCTGTTATTTCTGAACAAAGCGGATCCCATAGAAGCTTTTAAAAAAAATGTATGTCATAATTGCACAAGCGGTATGTAAATAGTTTCAGTGAGAAACCCAAAGTTAGTAGAAAAGTCAATTTTTTTTATATAATCACATTTGGTGGTGAAATGGTTGCATGAAATGTACCAAAATGGGCCTAGATCAATACCTTGGGTTGTCTTCTTAAATATATATATAGTTTTGACAGGTAAATAAAAAAAAAACAAGGCTCTATTTCTGTTTAAATGGAATAAAATGCTAAAAAATTTCCAGTATTTTGGGCAAGTTTTTCTCTGAAAGCCCCAGTAGTGAAGGAGTTAAAAAGAATAACAGAAGGTGTGAAAGTGTTGTCTGTTCAAGAAGCATCTTCTGCCACTATCCACATCTTCAGAAGACAGAATGTAACCCGTAAATATGACTTTTAGGGTCACCTACAGCCCCTGGCCTGTCAGTAAACTACTACCATTATAGACATTTGCATCAACTAATTTCACTGTGAAGTTTTCATTCTCTGTCCCAACCTGCTATTGTTTGGTGTGCTTGGAAACGATGACAGATTTATAGTATGCTTTCAGGTATCTGTCACATTTAATTCACATTGCAAGAGGATCAAATAGTATCAAGAAAATCAAGCTATTATTTCTATTTAAATACACAGATATAGAAAATATACATAAATTGCTTACAAATTACATACAGCTCAATACTAAAATGCACATAAACACTGAAGTTGTTTTCCATCATACTTAAATAAAAAATCTGTCTAGTAAAAGTTACTGTTCTTTCAATATAAGCTTTTACTGTGAAAGGAGCATATGTAGATACGCACCCATGCATAACACTGTACCTTCTTATAGAGTCGGCAGTGGAATGCAGCATATCAGCAATAGCACAAATTGTGTCATCGCCAAAGAATATTTTCAATAATGGTGCATGGTAATAGATCTCACAGAAATAACGATAATTTTATTAAAGATTTTTCCTTAGATATATGTTGCAAAGATGATTGTAGTCAAAACTGTGCATTTAAATCAGTGTTAAACATCTAGTGGGCAGTGAGCCACAAATGTTTATAGAGAGCAAATGTTAGAGTATGACAGTTTTATTGTGTTTATATTGTTATACTGATGTCATTGTTTCTTCTGGTGTCCTAATATTGATATTATTCTGTGGCAAATCTTTCCTTGGCTCATCTATTATTTTGTGACTATAATCTCAAAATGTTACCTTTGTTTACCTTGACATGCTTTTATTCTGTCCACACAGCGCCCAGGTTTGCATTTCAAAGTAATTAAACCTAACTAAGCCACAGAGCAAACATCAGCTAGGGTTGTTAAAGACGCATTATATGCACATTGCTGACAGTTCTATCCAAATGTTTGCCTGACATGCTTCATTTGCAGGGACACATAAGAGCAAATTACAGTCCAGTTTGCGGTACTCATGGTCGGAAAGGGGAAATGTAAACTTCCTAGTTGTAAATCAATGACCGGTACATGGACTATGCATCAATTAAAAAACTAGATAGATAGATAGATAGATAGATAGATAGATAGATAGATAGATAGATAGATAGATAGATAGATAGATAGATAGATAGATAGATAGATAGATAGATAGATAGGAGTGTAAACCTTTCTGCGGGTCATTTTGAAGTAAAATATAATTTTAAAATTAGGTAGTTAGACTAAATCACCAGCTCAATTGCAATGTGTTGATTAACTGGAGAGTAAAGCAATTTGTTTCTAGTATTATAATCTAGTGCATTGCAAATTAGCTGCAGACAAAAAAAAAAGTTTCTTGAATAAATTTGTTTCATTTTCACTTGGTCTACATCACAAGGTAGAAATTTAGTAATAAAAAAGGTGCATTGCTCACAAAAACATTTTACATTCATTAGTCACCGCTGGGGGTGGGTTGAAAAAAAAAAATCCCTGAGAGCCAGCCAACAAAATGCACACACACATATATACATATACACACACACACACATATATATATACACATATACACACACACACACATTTAGAAACTATAGCTGGACTACAAATCTTTATTAGTAAAAGGTCACTATAATTGATAGTCATGTTTTTTTTTCTATTACCAAAGAGAAACAAAATATATTATGAAATAGTCTCTTCGTAAAAACCTATAATATTTTAAAGGTTTTTTTATTATCTCGTTTTTACATAGAATATATCCATATATAATAAAATGTACCTGCAAATGGATATTAGTTGTAAAAATAATGACTGGGAAATTGCTCTTATTGATAATTTACAGATACTTGTAAGAAAAATACCTAAAATACCTGTACAATACAAATGTATACAGGAAAAAGGAAGAACGAGGATACACGAACAAGTAACCAACGTGGTTTATTCAAACAAACAGGTAAGACACTAAACAGTGTACAAGGCAGGTGCACAGGATCTGTCGCGTTTTGCGCATGCTCACATGCGCTTCAGAGATCTACAGGTGTTCACCAGGTGAGCACTGATATACAGGCATTATCCAATATAAATACAAATAGACAAAACAAATACAAGTGCAAACGGTGTGGTACTAGTCAAAACTATTATTATGCTAAATAGTAACAGTGATGTGAATAAAAGGTGAATAAATACAAAAATTGCATATATTCCTTAGAGCCTCTTTCAAGAGACAATATGCATAGTGTTTATCAAAAACAAAACCTTGTAAAGCATGATCTACATGTTATCGGCAGTTAAAATCAGCAAGGCTGCCAATAGGTACAGCGATTATGTGCTATAATGAAATATTAGCTAAGAAATACATTTGCTGGCAGAAAAAAAATGGCAAAATTGTAAAATAATAGCAAAATGGAAAAGCTAATATAGTGAGAAACCCCGCAAAATATGTATAGAGAAATGTGTATGTAATAAATACATAGTCAAAATCCGTGGGTAGTACTTAGCTAGTTTAACCATATATACAAAGAAACATATAATATATATATATATATTTGCCAAAAAGTAATCAAGATAATTAAAAAGGGGTGAGTGCTAATATAATATATAGAGCTTCATGGACAAAACAAGAACATTGAAACATAATAAAAAACATAAGAAATAGACTTAATAAAATGATATGTAGGTAAAAAGCGAAGACTAAAAAGTACAAAGAGCTATAAAAAGGAGGGGAAGTGTCAAAAGAAAAATAATATTGGATGTATATTAACCTGAAAGAAAAAAAGAAAAAAAGAAAAAAATTGAGGAGTAAAAATTAGGGAGGGGAAATAGTTAAATGAACCGAAGGAGGGCACCACAATCTCCATGAAATAGTGGAGGTGGTATTATATGGTATAAATGTAAGGGTAGGTCCAGCGAGGAGGGAGTAAAGGAACGGAAGGGGCGGAATATAGAACAAGAGGACTTCAATCAATGAACAAGTCCAAATCATGTCTCATATTAATGCCCTTAGGGAATTTAGTTTGTAGGGTAAAAATCTAATAGGCTTCTTTCCTCAGTAGCTTACGTATTTTATCACCCCCTCTAATATCTCTCCTGATATGATCAATGCCCACAAAATGAAAAATATGTTTGATGCGACTCCCATGGGAGCGGAAATGTTTGGCCACTGGGGTTCTAAGGGTGTCCTCATCCTAATACAATCTTTTAGGGGCGTGTAGTGAGGCCCACATATTGAAGGGAGCACTGCTGGCATGTGATGAGGTACACCACATATTCATAGAAACATAGAATTTGACGGTAGATAAGAACCAAAAAGGCCCATCAAGTCTACCCATATTACATGTTCCTTTTACCTTAGGATAGCCTTATGCATGTCCCAGGCATTTTTAAAATTCCTTTACAGACTTTGTGTTTACCACCTCAAATGGAAATTTATTCCATGAATCCACCACCCTTTCTGTAAAACAATGCTTCCTCAAATTTCTCCTGAATCTGCTACCCTCTAACTTTAGATTGTGACCCCTTGTTTTGGCATTTATTTTTTTGTGAAAAATGCTTTCAGCTTCTATTTTATTTGAAGGTTTCTATCATGTCACCTCTTTCCCTTCTATCCTCTAAACTATACATATTTAGATCATAGAGTCTTTATTTGTATGTTTTATATTTTAGACCATGTACCATTTTAGTAGCCCTCCTTTGGACAGCTTCTATGGTGTCCAGAAGTGTACACAGTATTCCATATTTGGTCTAACTAATGATCTGTAAAGTGGCATACGAACCTTGCTATTTCTGCTACTAAAACCTCTTCCAATCTAACCAAGCATTTGACTGACATTGCTGGCTGCACTGCTGCATTGTGTACCAAATTTTAAATCATCTGAAATAATAATTCCCAAGTCCCTTTCTTCTTTAATTACAGTCAGTAAATGTACCATTGAGACTATAATTGGCCTTTGGGTTTTTGGATCCTATATGCATAATTTTGCTCTTGGTAATATTAAATTTCAGATCCCATTTATTTGACCAGTCCTCTAGTTTATTAATATCACAGTTCATTTGATCAACTCCTCCTGGAACATCTACCCTGATACAAATATTTGTATCATCAGCAAACAAGCAAACCTTCCCCTTAAGCCCACTTCCAATATCACTTATGAACATGTTAAACAAAACAGGCCCAAGAACTGACCCTTGGGGAACACCACTAGTAACTGATGCCTCATTTGAATGAACTCCATTAATTGAAACCCTCTGTCTATCTTTAAGCCAGCATTCTACCCACTTAACAATCTTAGCATCTATTCCAAGGCAATACATTTTGTGAATAAGTTTGTTGTGTGGGACGGTGTCAAATGCGTTGCTAAAGTCTAGATGTACAACATCTACGGCTCCTCCCTGGTCTATTATTTTAGTTACATGGTCAAAGAAATCAATTAGATTAGTCAGGCATGATATTCCAGCAGTGAAACCATGCTGTCCTTTGTCTTCTAAGTTGTTTGTCTGAATGAAAGATACAAGTCTTTCCTTTAAAAGAGTTTCCATTAATTTCCCTGCAATTGAGGTCAAACTGACTGGCCTATAGTTAGCAGAATCTTCCCTACTACCCTTTTTATGAAGAGGGACTACATTGGCAATTTTCCAGTCTTTTGGAACAACTGTTAGAAGTGACTGATTAAATAAATCAGCTAATGGAGTAGCTATTACGAATCAAAGTTCTCTTAGAACCCTTGGATGAATATTATCTGGACCCACAGACTTATTTACTTTTATTTTTGATAAAGCCCTTGAAACCTCTTCCTCTGTAAAAAAAGAAAAGTACTACTCACATTATTATTTACAGTAACATCCCTTAATAGAAACTCACTATCTTTACCATCTGTTGTAAAGACTGAACAAAAGTAATCATTTAAACAGTTTGCTATTTGTTTATCTTCTTCCACTACTCTATCCTCATTCTTGAGTCTAACTATCCCCCTCTGTTAGTTTTTCTCTTTTCACTGATATATCTAAAGAAGGTTTTGTCACCGTTTTTTTACAGATTGTGCTATTTTCACTTCTGCATCAGCTTTAGCCTTTCTGATTAACTGCTTTGTCATCTTTGTTATTTTTCTTTATCCTCTTCTGAGCCAGTGAGTTTGAATTTTTTATAGACTGTCTTTTTTTGTCTTAACTGCATGTGCTACTTCTCCATATTGGTTTTCTTTTTCTTTTACAAACAAGCCTAATACAGTGTTTAGTTGCATCTAGAATAGCATTTTTAAAATATTCCCACTGTTCTTGTACTCCTGTAATCTGTGCCATCCCTTTTAGGGATTCATCTAGGTATCGCTGGTATTCGCTGGTGCAGTCTATTCTCTGAGTAATAGAAAAGACTGTTCCAGTTTGAGGATTTAAATACAACTTTTACAAATGTGGCCACATTTGAAGAAACCTTTGGTTATTGAGAGCCAATTTGTCGGCTGAGATAGTTTGTTGTTTCTTAGCCTTATCTCCCACTGTAGGGGCTTTTTTAGCTACACATTTGATTTGTTTTCTAGTTATGGTATTTAATTTGTTATCACTCTGCAAGATAGGTAGATATTTTAGTACTATCTTGCAGATTTCGTCAAATTGTGAAAAAGGGTGTGTGTACAAGCGCTAAGGTAATCCCCAAGCTGTATCCAAACAGAGATCCTAACCAACCTCCAAAAAATATGCACAAGTAGTAAGAAGTGAATACAGCGCCAACAAGAGGCCAAGGGATAAATATACTCACAGAGAGATAAAAGAAGATTATTTAATGAACCATGTTAAAAAGCATCAGTAATAAAAGACTATATATAAAAAATGTAAAAAGCACATATAAATAAAATTACAAATACAGGAATATCTTACAGAAGCGGCTCAAAGGGCCAAAGCTGATAATTACAATAAAAACAGAGGTAATAACAGGTGATCAGTGTGAGTGGTACACCAGAATAAGAGTGTATACTGATAAAACAGAATTAGCCTAAGTACAACTGTAGCAAGTGCATCAAGCAAAAAACTAATAAACAATAATACAAACAATAGTGTTCAAAATTAGTGTTACAAAAATAGTGTTCCAAAAAATAGAAAAATGCACTGCAGTGCAAAAAAAGGGGGTAGCAAAATAATTGTATAAATACAATCAAATAGTGAGTTAGTGCAAATGGATATAAAAATGCTAGCTACTTAATCCAGTGAGGTTAAGATATAATTAAATAAAATACACAATATGCAATAACATAAAAAATAAAATACACAATATGCAATAACATAAAAAATAAAAAATAATAAAATATAAAATATAATCCAAAAAAGTGTTCAAAAAGTTGATCAACAAATGTTAGTGAAGAACAAAAATAAGTCAATCAAAACTAAAAAATGGAAAAAATGGGTGATGAAAAGCAAGGTGAAAGTGAGGAAATTGATTCCTTCCAATGTTAGTTACTTTGACAGATCCAAATTCCTGAGTGTGGTTGCTGAAGTAGCTGAATGGATCCTAGCACCTGTCAGCTGCTCCTATGGTATCCTAAAAAGTGTCCCTGTAAAAAAAGAAATTCACAACATAGTGTATCCAATATGAGAATGAAGTAAAGATTAAAGTAATGCTCACCAATATGTCAACGCGTTTCTGCCCTCAAAAAAGGGCCTAGTAGTCTTGAGAAAGGCCCTTTTTTGAGGGCAGAAACGCGTTGACATATTGGTAAGCATTACTTTAATCTTTACTTCATTCTCATATTGGATACACTATGTTGTGAATTTCTTTTTTTACAGGGACACTTTTTAGGATACCATAGGAGCAGCTGACAGGTGCTAGGATCCATTCAGCTACTTCAGCAACCACACTCAGGAATTTGGATCTGTCAAAGTAACTAACATTGGAAGGAATCAATTTCCTCACTTTCACCTTGCTTTTCATCACCCATTTTTTCCATTTTTTAGTTTTGATTGACTTATTTTTGTTCTTCACTAACATTTGTTGATCAACTTTTTGAACACTTTTTTGGATTATATTTTATATTTTATTATTTTTTATTTTTTATGTTATTGCATATTGTGTATTTTATTTTTTATGTTATTGCATATTGTGTATTTTATTTAATTATATCTTAACCTCACTGGATTAAGTAGCTAGCATTTTTATATCCATTTGCACTAACTCACTATTTGATTGTATTTATACAATTATTTTGCTACCCCCTTTTTTTGCACTGCAGTGCATTTTTCTATTTTTTGGAACACTATTTTTGTAACACTAATTTTGAACACTATTGTTTGTATTATTGTTTATTAGTTGTTTGCTTGATGCACTTGCTACAGTTGTACTTAGGCTAATTCTGTTTTATCAGTATACACTCTTATTCTGGTGTACCACTCACACTGATCACCTGTTATTACCTCTGTTTTTATTGTAATTATCAGCTTTGGCCCTTTGAGCCGCTTCTGTAAGATATTCCTGTATTTGTAATTTTATTTATATGTGCTTTTTACATTTTTTATATATAGTCTTTTATTACTGATGCTTTTTAACATGGTTCATTAAATAATCTTCTTTTATCTCTCTGTGAGTATATTTATCCCTTGGCCTCTTGTTGGCGCTGTATTCACTTCTTACTACTTGTGCAGATTTCGTCAAATTGTCTACTGTATTGAGCTGAAAATACTATGTCATTGGGAGACATTCTTTCATTGGTATTCTTGTATTTCTTGTTCTTTACAGAAAGTAAAGTCTGTCTATTAATTTTACTAACTTCGTTAGCAATTTTAGTTAGGGTTCTTTTATTGTATCCCCTTTCTCGTAAACGTGAGGTAATTAGGTTGGCCTGTGTATGGTACTGGTTTAAATCAGAGCAATTTCATACTGGCCTTTGGGTATGCCTCTGGTGATAAGTTTGACATGGCAGTAATCTGCTCTAAGGATAGTGTTACGTGCTAGGGATTTCCTGTAAATTGTGGAAACAATGTTATTGTCACAGTCTACTGAAAGTTGTAGGTCAATGTATAAGATTGATCTTAGTTCGACATTATAAGTAAATGTCAAGTTGAGATTATTGTTATTCAACAAATTTATAAAGGAGCTCACATCATGTTGGCCTCCTGGTTTCCAAATGGCAAACAAGTCATCTATGAAGCGACCATACACAACCACATTGTCTCTGAAGGGGAATCCATTCGCAAAGATGCTGTCAAGTTCTAACCAACCCATATATAACTTGGCATATGCCGGGGCAAATTTAGCCCCCATGGCTGTGCCGCATCTCTGCAGGTAGAAGTCCCCCCCAAAGACAAAGTAGTTGTGCGTGAGTAAGAATTTGGCAGTAGACACTAGAAAGTCCATGTATTCATCAGAAATATAAGTATATCTCCTGATCATATGGCCCATAGCTTCAAGCCCTTTTAGATGTGGAATGCTGGAGTAGAGGGCATTGACATCTATAGTTAGCCATTGGAAACCATTCTGCCAACTGATGTTGTCTAGTTGGTGCAAGAGATGGGCACTATCTCTGATGTAACCAGGAAGGGATACTACTATGGGTTGGAGAACAGAGTCCAACCAAGCTCCTAACCTCTCACAGAGGGACCCCATGCTCGCCACTGTGCGTCTCCCAGGTGGTCTCTGGAGAGTTTTGTGAATCTTGGGCACGATTCTGAAGGTAGGTATAAGGGGATCATCTATGAGTAGATAATTCATGACATCTTTTGTGATGAAACCCTCCTCCAGTGCCGTGTCCAAGAAAGACAATAGTTCCTTCCTGTATGTAGACGTGGGATCGAAACTAAGTTTTATATAAGTGTTAGGGCCACTGAGTTGCAAGGTGGCTTCATTAATATAGTCAAAGGTGTTAAGTATTACTACTGTCCCTCCCTTGTCAGCTTGAGTAACCACAATATTGGGGTTCTCTTCTAATTCCCTTAGGGCAGATCTTTCTGAGTGGGTGATATTGTGTTGTCTAGCAGGACGTGATCCTCTTAATGTATCATTTAGTGATAAGATGTCTCTCAGTACAGTTTCCTGATATAGTTCAATGCTAGGGCTTCTCGCCTGAATAGGATAAAAATAAGAACGGTCTTTGTGAATGAACTCATGACTAGAAATTATGGGGCATACTGCTGTATGTTGTAAAGAAATGTGTGAGTTAAAATCACATAAGTCCTTAAAGAGTAAACCTACATTGGCAACGTCAGATGGTATAGTCAAGTGCGAGGGGGGAGACGGATCATCAATTGTGTCAGAGAAGTGCTTTCTTAAAGTGAATTTACGCACTAATCTATTAACATCTATAAAAACATCAAAACTAGTGCTAGGTGCAAACGTGAGGCCTTAATTGAGTATAGAAATCAGTGCAGGGTTAATTGGATTTCAGAAAGATTACATTATCTCTTTTTGGGGGTTTTTTTATGCTGCCCTGCTGGGGTATCTATGAGCTTCATTATTAACTTTTGGAGTACTAGTTTGGTTAGGGGGTTTAACCAAAGTGACCAATGTTGGTCTTAGTGAGGCGCTAGCTCCCATTTCTGATGTGACAGTTGTTGCATTAGACTCAGGTGCCGGGGACCCCAGGGATTGTGGCAAAGTAGATTGGTCACCGGCATCCGTGTCTATGCTAGAAAATTTAACTTATTTTGGTAACTACGACGTTTGTGGTTCTTGGATTTAGTGGAATTAGGATTCCTATTGCCCACAATGGGTCTATGTTGTTGCCAAGAATACACAATATTAATGTCATAGTCCTTTGTGTCTTGATTGTATTTCGGCACTTTTCTACTAGAAAAGTCCATATCTAATTTGTTTATCGTTTCTTCCAATTGTGAAGTGTAGTCTTTATATTGGCTGGTGGTCTCCAATGGCTTGATCATATCCATGATGCCATTGATTTCAGATAGGATAGCATCTCTTTCTTGTTTTTTGTGTCTCAGGAGTTGGTTCATCAATGTCGTAGAGCATCTGGTGAGGGTATTGTTCCACTCTTCCATAAACTCTGGTTTATGTTGAGCAAAGGAAGGGAATTTTTTCATCTGGAGACCTCAGGGTACTTTCCCCTCTTTTATATATAAGTCCAGTAACTCTAAATCCCACCAGAGATTGGTCTCCTTATATCTAAGTTTTTCAAGAACTGAGAACATAGTAGGCAGATTATCTTCCTTCGGTTCAGTGAATGGGGAATTGCCGCCTTGTAGTGTTGCGGCTAGGATGAGCCTATGTTTTTCATCATTTATTACCCCTGTGGGATTTGTTGCTGCAGGCTCAGTCAAATCAGCCATAGTGAGTTTGAATAATATAGGGACTGTGCTGATTGGGGTGTATGTACTCATTATCAACTAATACTACCTGCACCACGTCTTGTGCAGTGCTTATGTGTATTTCACACTGCTGGGATTCATGTACTTAATAGACTGAGTTTTCCCTTTGTTTTCTAAATACAAATGTATAGTCAGACAAAGTCATCTGCATAATGATTCGAAGCAATGGTGAAGTGAGATAGTGTATTTGCATTGTAAAAAACATAATTTATGCTTACCTGATAAATTCCTTTCTTCTGTAGTGTGATCAGTCCACGGGTCATCATTACTTCTGGGATATTACTCCTCCCCAACAGGAAGTGCAAGAGGATTCACCCAGCAGAGCTGCATATAGCTCCTCCCCTCTACGTCACTCCCAGTCATTCGACCAAGGACCAACGAGAAAGGAAAAGCCAAGGGTGAAGTGGTGACTGGAGTATAAATTAAAAAATATTTACCTGCCTTAAAAAACAGGGCGGGCCGTGGACTGATCACACTACAGAAGAAAGGAATTTATCAGGTAAGCATAAATTATGTTTTCTTCTGTTAAGTGTGATCAGTCCACGGGTCATCATTACTTCTGGGATACCAATACCAAAGCAAAAGTACACGGATGACGGGAGGGATAGGCAGGCTCTTTATACAGAAGGAACCACTGCCTGAAGAACCTTTCTCCCAAAAATAGCCTCCGATGAAGCAAAAGTGTCAAATTTGTAAAATTTGGAAAAAGTATGAAGCGAAGACCAAGTTGCAGCCTTGCAAATCTGTTCAACAGAGGCCTCATTCTTGAAGGCCCAAGTGGAAGCCACAGCTCTAGTAGAATGAGCTGTAATTCTTTCAGGAGGCTGCTGTCCAGCAGTCTCATAAGCTAAACGAATTATGCTACGAAGCCAAAAAGAAAGAGAGGTAGCGGAAGCTTTTTGACCTCTCCTCTGCCCAGAGTAAATGACAAACAGAGAAGACGTTTGTCGAAATTCCTTAGTTGCCTGTAAGTAAAATTTTAGAGCACGGACTACATCCAGGTTGTGCAGTAGACGTTCCTTCTTTGAAGAAGGATTTGGGCATAAAGAAGATACAACAATCTCTTGATTGATATTCCTGTTAGTAACTACCTTAGGTAAGAACCCAGGTTTAGTACGCAGGACTACCTTATCCGAATGAAAAATCAAATAAGGAGAATCACAATGTAAGGCTGATAATTCAGAGACTCTTCGAGCAGAGGAAATAGCCATTAAAAATTGAACTTTCCAAGATAACAACTTTATATCAATGGAATGAAGGGGTTCAAACGGAACGCCCTGTAAAACATTAAGAACAAGGTTTAAACTCCATGGTGGAGCAACAGTTTTAAACACAGGCTTAATTCTGGCCAAAGCCTGACAAAAAGCCTGGACGTCAGGAACTTCTGACAGACGTTTGTGTAACAGAATGGACAGAGCTGAGATCTGTCCCTTTAATGAACTAGCAGATAAACCCTTTTCTAAACCTTCTTGTAGAAAAGACAATATCCTAGGAATCCTAACCTTACTCCAAGAGTAACCTTTGGATTCACACCAATATAGGTATTTAAGCCATATCTTATGGTAAATCTTTCTGGTAACAGGTTTCCTAGCCTGTATTAAGGTATCAATAACTGACTCAGAAAATCCACGTCTTGATAAAATAAAGCGTTCAATTTCCAAGCAGTCAGCTTCAGAGAAGTTAGATTTTGATGTTTGAAGGGACCCTGTATCAGAAGGTCCTGTTTCAGAGGTAGAGACCAAGGTGGACAGGATGACATGTCCACCAGGTCTGCATACCAAGTCCTGCGTGGCCACGCAGGTGCTATTAGAATCACTGATGCTCTCTCTTGTTTGATTCTGGCAATCAATCAAGGAAGCAACGGGAAGGGTGGAAACACGTAAGCCATCCTGAAGTCCCAAGGTGCTGTCAGAGCATCTATCAGGACTGCTCCTGGATCCCTGGATCTGGACCCGTAACGAGGAAGCTTGGCGTTCTGTCGAGACGCCATGAGATCTATCTCTGGTTTGCCCCAACGTCGAAGTATTTGGGCAAAGACCTCCGGATGAAGTTCCCACTCCCCCGGATGAAAAGTCTGACGACTTAAGAAATCCGCCTCCCAGTTCTCCACTCCCGGGATGTGGATTGCTGACAGGTGGCAAGAGTGAGACTCTGCCCAGCAAATTATCTTTGATACTTCCATCATAGCTAGGGAGCTTCTTGTCCCTCCCTGATGGTTGATGTAAGCTACAGTCGTGATGTTGTCCGACTGAAACCTGATGAACCCCCGAGTTGTCAACTGGGGCCAAGCCAGGAGGGCATTGAGAACTGCTCTCAATTCCAGAATGTTTATTGGCAGGAGACTCTCCTCCTGACTCCATTGTCCCTGAGCCTTCAGAGAATTCCAGAGGGCACCCCAACCTAGAAGGCTGGCGTCTGTTGTTACAATTGTCCAGTCTGGTCTGCTGAATGGCATCCCCCTGGACAGATGTGGCCGAGAAAGCCACCATAGAAGAGAATTTCTGGTCTCTTGATCCAGATTCAGAGAAGGGGATAAGTCTGAGTAATCCCCATTCCACTGACTTAGCATGCACAGTTGCAGTGGTCTGAGGTGTAAGCGTGCAAAGGGTACTATGTCCATTGCCGCTACCATTAAGCCGATTACCTCCATGCATTGAGCCACTGACGGGTGTTGAATGGAATGAAGGGTGCGGCAAGCACTTTGAAGTCTTGTTAGCCTGTCCTCTGTCAGGTAAATCTTCATTTCTACAGAATCTATAAGAGTCCCCAGGAAGGGAACTCTTGTGAGTGGAACGAGTGAACTTTTCTTTTCATTCACCTTCCATCCATGTGACCTTAGAAATGCCAGCACTAACTCTGTATGAGACTTGGCAGTTTGAAAGCTTGAAGCTTGTATCAGAATGTCGTCTAGGTATGGAGCTACCGAGATTCCCCGCGGTCTTAGTACCGCCAGAAGAGCACCCAGAACCTTTGTGAAGATTCTTGGAGCTGTAGCCAATCCGAATGGAAGAGCCACAAACTGGTAATGCCTGTCTAGGAAGGCAAACCTTAGGTACCGATAATGATCTTTGTGAATCGGTATGTGAAGGTAAGCATCTTTTAAATCTACAGTGGTCATGTATTGACCCTCTTGGATCATAGGTAAAATTGTCCGAATAGTCTCCATCTTGAACGATGGAACTCTTAGGAATTTGTTTAGGATCTTTAAGTCCAGGATTGGTCTGAAAGTTCCCTCTTTTTTGGGAACCACAAACAGATTTGAGTAAAACCCCTGTCCCTGTTCCGATCGTGGAACTGGATGGATTACTCCCATTAACAAGAGCTCTTGTACGCAGCGTAGAAACGCCTCTTTCTTTGTCTGGATTGTTGACAATCTTGACAGATGAAATCTCTCTCTTGGAGGAGAGTATTTGAAGTCCAGAAGGTATCCCTGAGATATTATCTCTAGCGCCCAGGGATCCTGAACATCTCTTGCCCAAGCCTGGGCGAAGAGAGAAAGTCTGCCCCCCACTAGATCCGATCCCGGATCGGGGGCCCTCAATTCATGCTGTTTTAGGGGCAGCAGCAGGTTTCCTAGTCTGCTTGCCCTTGTTCCAGGACTGGTTAGGTTTCCAGCCTTGTCTGTAGCGAGCAACAGCTCCTTCCTGTTTTGGTGCAGAGGAAGTTGATGCTGCTCCTGCTTTGAAATTACGAAAGGAACGAAAATTAGACTGTCTAGTCTTGGCTTTGGCTTTGTCCTGAGGCAGGGCATGGCCTTTACCTCCTGTAATGTCAGCGATAATCTCTTTCAACCCGGGCCCGAATAAGGTCTGCCCTTTGAAAGGTATATTAAGCAATTTAGACTTAGAAGTAACATCAGCTGACCAGGATTTTAGCCACAGCGCCCTGCGTGCCTGAATGGTGAATCCTGAATTCTTCGCCGTAAGTTTAGTAAGATGTACTACGGCCTCCGAAATGAATGAATTAGCTAGTTTAAGGACTCTAAGCCTGTCCGTAATGTCGTCCAGAGTAGCTGAACCAATGTTCTCTTCCAGAGACTCAATCCAGAATGCCGCTGCAGCCGTGATCGGCGCAATGCATGCAAGGGGTTGCAATATAAAACCTTGTTTAACAAACATTTTCTTAAGGTAACCCTCTAACTTTTTATCCATTGGATCTGAAAAAGCACAGCTATCCTCCACCGGGATAGTGGTACGCTTAGCTAAGGTAGAAACTGCTCCCTCCACCTTAGGGACCGTTTGCCATAAGTCCCTTGTGGTGGCGTCTATTGGAAACATTTTTCTAAATATCGGAGGGGGTGAGAACGGCACACCGGGTCTATCCCACTCCTTAGTAACAATTTCAGTAAGTCTCTTAGGTATAGGAAAAACCTCAGTACTCGTCGGTACCGCAAAATATTTATCCAACCTACACATTTTCTCTGGTATTGCAACTGTGTTACAATCATTCAGAGCCGCTAACACCTCCCCTAGTAATACACGGAGGTTTTCCAGTTTAAATTTAAAATTTGAAATATCTGAATCCAGTCTGTTTGGATCAGAACCGTCACCCACAGAATGAAGTTCTCCGTCCTCATGTTCTGCCACCTGTGACGCAGTGTCTGACATGGCCCTAATATTATCAGCGCACTCTGTTCTCACCCCAGAGTGATCACGCTTACCTCTTAGTTCTGGTAATTTAGCCAAAACCTCAGTCATAACAGTAGCCATATCCTGTAATGTGATTTGTAATGGCCGCCCAGATGTACTCGGCGCTACAATATCACGCACCTCCCTCTGAGCGGGAGATGTAGGTACTGACACGTGAGGCGAGTTAGTCGGCATAACTCTCCCCTCGTTGTTTGGTGAAATTTGTTCAATTTGTACAGATTGACTTTTATTTAAAGTAGCATCAATACAGTTAGTACATTTCTATTGGGCTCCACTTTGGCATTGCAACAAATGACACAGGTATCATCCTCTGAATCAGACATGTTTAACACACTAGCAAATAAACTTGCAACTTGGAAATACAATTCAATTAGAATAATATTAAAACGTACTGTGCCTTTAAGAAGCACAGAAGATCTATGACAGTTGAAAATTAATAAATTGAAACAGTTATAGCCTCAATCCTTGTAAACAACACAACTTTAGCAAAGGTTTAATCCCATTAGCAAAGATAACAAATTCTGAAAGCAGGAAACAAATTACAGAATAAACATTTTTTATCTCAGTCAAACTATAATTCTCACAGCTCTGCTGAGAGAAATTACCTCCCTC
Organism: Bombina bombina; assembly: GCF_027579735.1. Lineage (NCBI taxonomy): Eukaryota > Metazoa > Chordata > Amphibia > Anura > Bombinatoridae > Bombina > Bombina bombina. The sequence continues at coordinate 1,237,835,045 of NC_069500.1, read as the reverse complement.
AAAATAAGTTTTGAAGACCCCTGAGCTCTGTAGAGATGAACCGGATCATGCAGGGAATACAATGAGTTGCTGACTGAAATATTTGATGCATAGTAAAAGCGCCAAAAAACGGCCCCTCACACACAGCAGTGAGGGAGAACAGAAACTGTCAGAAAAACAGATTAAGCAACTGCCAAGTGGAAAAATAGTGCCCAAACATTTATTCACACAGTACCTCAGCAAATGAAAACGATTTTACATTCCAGCAAAAACGTTAAACATAATCTCTAGTTATTAAACAGCTTTATGTATTTCTTACAGTGTAATTCTAGTGAAGTACCATTCCCCAGAATACTGAAGTGTAAAGTATACATACATGACATTATATCGGTATGGCAGGATTTTCTCATCAATTCCATTGTCAGAAAATAAAAACTGCTACATACCTCTATGCAGATTCATCTGCCCGCTGTCCCCTGATCTGAAGTTTACCTCACTCCTCAGATGGCCGAGAACAGCAATATGATCTTAACTACTCCGGCTAAAATCATAGCAAAACTCTGGTAGATTCTTCTTCAAACTCTGCCAGAGAGGTAATAACACACTCCGGTGCTATTTTAAAATAACAAACTTTTGATTGAAGATATAAAACTAAGTATAATCACCATAGTCCTCTCACACATCCTATCTAGTCGTTGGGTGCAAGAGAATGACTGGGAGTGACGTAGAGGGGAGGAGCTATATGCAGCTCTGCTGGGTGAATCCTCTTGCACTTCCTGTTGGGGAGGAGTAATGATGACCCGTGGACTGATCACACTTAACAGAAGAAATGTGTCAACCTATTAATATCAATGCATGTTAGTTATATGTGCAAATGTAATGTCTGTATTGTAAACTTACATTAAAATTGCATCTACTATTGCTCCCTATTTGCCTTCATGTTTAACTTTTTTTTTTGGGGACAGACAGTTTGAGTAGTTTTTGGACAGGTGAGTGCTACCTGTCCAAGGAAAAAAAACTCTAACACGAACGGGGAAACAATGGTAGACTCAAATTTAAATGTAAGTTTCCAATAGAAATTCTGCATTTACACATATAATACTAACATGGATTGACATTAAAAGGTTAACACTTTTATACATCTGACTTAATTATCACTTTGCCCCCAACTACACTTTTTTAATGTCTACACTACTAAATCAATAATTGTAAAGATTAGGAAGGTAAACAAAATATTTGCTCAGTATAGCATCCGATAGCTGTGTAAAACACTGCACCAATATGCCTACGTTAAAAATATATATATTAACATAGCTCATGTGTCCCTCATTAAGCTGAATGTCATTTCTGACAGATACGTAGGAGAGACATTAAATATTTTGCATTAAACAAATCACTTCCTCACTGCCTTTGCTGATAAAACACAGTTCTATATTTTATATGTACATTTTGTTAGTCCAATAAGAAAGGTAACGCTTCTTTTGAACATCACAAAACAAAGACATTTTTCATTTTGTATTATTATTATAATAAGGCACTTTAGATATAGCAGAAACATTAGCAACATGCAGGCCTAAGACAACATATATCGGGAACTATGGGCTCAATAATCTATAGCTCTCCGCTCTTGCGAGATTATCAGAAAAGTCTCGTTAGTACTGTGAGGCCCCTCAATGAATTTTACAAAGGAAATTTTAGCTTGAGAGCTATTAGCTATACAGGGTTATGGATATGAGGGAGAGACAGTTCATTTGCAAAATTCAGAGAAAAAAAAAACGAGGAATGATTTTGCAAGGCTTCTCTCCATGTCAGCAAGTTGCTGAGCATTAGGCCCTATGTCTCTAAGCTCACACAATTTATCCAAAAGATATGAAACATCACAAATAATGGGCAGTTTTCAAGAGCACACCTTTCAACACCTAGGTAAACATTTGTATTGCGCACCGATAACACTACTTACAACCACAAAAGAAAAGGTCATTATGACTAACGAAATACAAGGCAGTCACTAAACGCTTCATTGCATAACTTCACTATCAGAGAGGTTCTGCGTTTTCGTAAGAGATTCATTTCTCAATGATCAGCAAGAAAAATGGACAGGTTTTTTGTATTTAAGAAATCTTGCAAACAAAAAATGTCTTTCTTGCAGAAGCTTCCTTTGATGCATTTGAAGTGCACTAAACACGATTCCCTGTAAGTGACTAATTCACCATTTTCACTATCAATGGATAAAAAAAATATAAAGTAAACTTTTTAGTTTTCAGCTAACTATACGTACTGCATTTTCTATAAGATTACTAACCGGCGGCTGAACATTTTAAATAGACTAATTTTAAACTTGTTTCTTTCTGCTCGAAACAAAACCATGTCAGTACTGGTTGGAAGATGTACTTTAACCCCTAATGACCGTCGTTAAGGGATTGTGTTGCTATAAGAGTGTCCATAGCAAGACCAGCAGGGTACGTCGCTGGTAATTAAAGGGACACTCAATCAAAATTAAACTTTCATTATTCAGATAGAGCATGCAATTTTAAACAACTTTCCAATTTACTTCCATTAACAAAATGTGCACAGTCTTTTTATAGTTAAACTTTTTGAGTCCTACTGAGCATGTGCAAGAATAAGTGTGTATGCATTTGTGAATGGCTGATTGCTGTCACATGGTACATGTATGCATTTGTGATTGGCTGATGGCTGTCACATGGTACAGGGGGAGTGTAAAAAGACAACTTAAAATTGTCAGAACAAAAATCTACTACTCATTTGAAGTTCAGACTAAGTGCTATTGCATTGTCTTGTTATCTTGCATTTGTTGATGCATATCTATAGTGTTGACTGGTCCTTTAAGGGGTTAAAGGGATAGGAAAGTCAAAATTAAACTGACATGATTCAGATAGATCATGTGATTTTAAAACACTTAAATTAACTTCTATTTTCAAATTTGCTTTATTCTCTTGACATCCTTTGTTAACAATGAATATGTACATATCCAATACTTCAGGAAGCTAACAGGTTATTGGCAGCTGCACACAGTTGTGTCGTGTCAGTGGCAGACTAGATGTGTTCAGCTAGCTCCCAATAGTGCATTTCTGCTCCATCAGCAAAGGATATAAAGAAAATTAAGCAAATGTAAAAATAGAAGTAAATTGGAAAGTTGTTTAAAATTGTATGCTCTATTTGAATCATGAAATAAATTTGGGTTTCATGTCCCTTTAACCACTAGAGTAGCTAGAAATGCCTCTCGCACAGCATTAATCAGATTTTATCTCTCTCACACACAGAATCATGAGTATTAGTGAATCAGGGAAGGAGCTACCATTGGTGCAGCAGATGCAGTGGCACCAGGGCCCAAGTGCTGAAGAGGGCCAAGTCTATACATGGGTGTGTGAAAGATGCATACAATCCTAATGCAAGGAAGCCTTTCATTAGAGCAGGTTGCAGATCTATCCTCAAAATCATAACACAGAACAGTATGTATATTACTACTATGGATTACAACAGAGTTAAAGGGACATGAAACCCAAAAAGTTTCTTTTATGATTTAGGTAGAACATAAAATTTTAAACAACTCTCCAGTTTATTTATTTTATCAAATGTGATTAATTCTCTTGGTATGCTTTGTTGAAGGAGCAGCAATGCACTACTGGTTTCTAACTGAATACATGGGTGAGCCAATGACAAATCGGTATATATATATTCAACCACCAATCAGCAGCTAGAACCTAGGTTCTTCGTTGCTTCCGAGCTTTCCTAGATACAGCTTTCAGCAAAGGATAACAAGAGAAGGAAGCAAATTAAATGATAGAAGTCAATTGGAAAGTTGTTTAAAATATTATGTTCTGTCTAAATAATGAAAGTCTAATTATGACTTTACTGTCCCTTTAACTTTGGGGGGGTCTCTGTTGAGTAGTAATGTATATTATTACTATTATTTACTACTGAGTTACCTTTGGGGGTCTCTGTTGAGTAGTAATGTATATTATTACTACTGAGTTACCTTTGGGGGGCCTCTGAGTAGTAATGTATATTATTACTATGGCTTACAATGGAGTTACCTTTTGGGGGGTCTCTGTTGAATAGTAATGTATACATGGAGCGCAGAATTATTAGGCAAATGAGTATTTTGACCACATCATCCTCTTTATGCATGTTGTCTTACTCCAAGCTGTATAGGCTCGAAAGCCTACTACCAATTAAGCATATTAGGTGATGTGCATCTCTGTAATGAGAAGGGGTGTGGTCTAATGACATCAACACCCTATATCAGGTTTGCATAATTATTAGGCAACTTCCTTTCCTTTGGCAAAATGGGTCAAAAGAAGGACTTGACAGGCTCAGAAAAGTCAAAAATAGTGATATATCTTGCAGAGGGATGCAGCACTCTTAAAATTGCAAAGCTTCTGAAGCGTGATCATCGAACAATCAAGCGTTTCATTCAAAATAGTCAACAGGGTCGCAAGAAGCGTGTGGAAAAACCAAGGCGCAAAATAACTGCCCATGAACTGAGAAAAGTCAAGCGTGCAGCTGCCAAGATGCCACTTGCCACCAGTTTGGCCATATTTCAGAGCTGCAACATCACTGGAGTGCCCAAAAGCACAAGGTGTGCAATACTCAGAGACATGGCCAAGGTAAGAAAGGCTGAAAGACGACCACCACTGAACAAGACACACAAGCTGAAACGTCAAGACTGGGCCAAGAAATATCTCAAGACTGATTTTTCTAAGGTTTTATGGACTGATGAAATGAGAGTGAGTCTTGATGGGCCAGATGGATGGGCCCGTGGCTGGATTGGTAAAGGGCAAAGAGCTCCAGTCTGACTCAGACGCCAGCAAGGTGGAGGTGGAGTACTGGTTTGGGCTGGTATCATCAAAGATGAGCTTTTGGGGCCTTTTCGGGTTGAGGATGGAGTCAAGCTCAACTCCCAGTCCTACTGCCAGTTTCTGGAAGACACCTTCTTCAAGCAGTGGTACAGGAAGAAGTCTGCCTCCTTCAAGAAAAAACAGAATTTATGCTTACCTGATAAATTACTTTCTCCAACTGTGTGTCCGGTCCACGGCGTCATCCATAACTTGTGGGAATATCTCTTCCCCAACAGGAAATGGCAAAGAGTACAGCAAAAGCTGTCCATATAGTCCCTCCTAGGCTCTGCCCACCCCAGTCATTCGACCGACGGACAGGAGAAAAACAGGAGAAACCATAGGGTGCCGTGGTGACTGTAGTTAAAGAAATAAATTCATCAAACCTGATTAAAAAACCAGGGCGGGCCGTGGACCGGACACACCGTTGGAGAAAGTAATTTATCAGGTAAGCATAAATTCTGTTTTCTCCAACATTGGTGTGTCCGGTCCACGGCGTCATCCATAACTTGTGGGAACCAATATCAAAGCTTTAGGACACGGATGAAGGGAGGGAGCCAATCAGGTTGCCTAAACGGAAGGCACCACGGCTTGCAAAACCTTTCTCCCAAAAATAGCCTCCGAAGAAGCAAAAGTATCAAATTTGTAGAATTTGGCAAAAGTGTGCAGGGAAGACCAAGTCGCGGCCTTACATATCTGATCAACAGAAGCCTCGTTCTTGAAAGCCCATGTGGAAGCCACAGCCCTAGTAGAGTGAGCTGTGATGCGTTCAGGAGGCTGCCGTCCGGCAGTCTCGTAAGCCAATCGGATGATGCTTTTCAGCCAAAAGGAAAGAGAGGTAGCAGTAGCTTTTTGACCTCTCCTCTTGCCAGAATAAACGACAAACAGAGAAGACGTTTGTCTGAAATCCTTTGTTGCTTCTAAATAGAACTTTAAAGCACGAACTACATCTAGATTGTGTAACAAACGTTCCTTCTTTGAAACTGGATTCGGACACAAAGAAGGTACAACTATTTCCTGGTTAATATTCTTGTTGGAAACAACCTTTGGAAGAAAACCGGGTTTAGTACGCAAAACAACCTTATCTGAATGGAACACCAGATAGGGCGGATTACACTGCAGAGCAGATAACTCAGAAACTCTTCTAGCAGAAGAAATAGCAACTAAAAACAGAACTTTCCAAGATAACATCTTGATATCTATGGAATGTAGAGGTTCAAACGGAACCCCTTGAAGAACTGAAAGAACTAAATTCAGACTGCAGGGAGGAGTCAAAGGTCTGTAAACAGGCTTGATCCTGACCAAAGCCTGAACAAAAGCTTGAACATCAGGCACAGCTGCCAGTCATTTGTGTAATAAGACAGATAAAGCAGAAATCTGTCCCTTTAGAGAACTCGCTGATAATCCCTTATCCAAACCTTCTTGGAGAAAAGAAAGGATCCTAGGAATTTTGATCTTACTCCATGAGAATCCCTTGGATTCACACCAACAGATATATCTTTTCCATATTTTATGGTAAATCTTCCTAGTTACAGGTTTTCTGGCATGTATCAGAGTATCTATTACAGAATCCGAAAACCCACGCTTAGATAAAATCAAGCGTTCAATTTCCAAGCCGTTAGCTGAAGGGAAACTAGATTTGGATGTTCGAATGGACCTTGTACTAGAAGATCCTGTCTCAAAGGTAGCTTCCATGGTGGAGCCGATGACATATTCACCAGGTCTGCATACCAAGTCCTGCGTGGCCACGCAGGCGCTATCAAGATCACCGAGGCCCTCTCCTGCTTGATCCTGGCTACCAGCCTGGGAATGAGAGGAAACGGTGGAAACACATAAGCTAGGTTGAAGGTCCAAGGCGCTACTAATGCATCCACTAGAGTGGCCTTGGGATCCCTAGATCTGGACCCGTAGCAAGGAACCTTGAAGTTCTGACGAGACGCCATTAGATCCATGTCTGGAATGCCCCATAATTGAGTCAACTGGGCAAAGATCTCCGGGTGGAGTTCCCACTCCCCCGGATGGAATGTCTGACGACTCAGATAATCCGCCTCCCAGTTTTCCACTCCTGGGATGTGGATCGCAGATAGGTGGCAGGAGTGATCCTCCGCCCATTTTATGATTTTGGTCACTTATCTCATCGCCAGGGAACTCCTTGTTCCCCCCTGATCATTGATGTAAGCAACAGTCGTCATGTTGTCTGATTGGAATCTTATAAATCTGGCCTTTGCTAGTTGAGGCCAAGCCTTGAGAGCATTGAATATCGCTCTCAGTTCCAGAATGTTTATCGGGAGAAGAGACTCTTCCCGAGACCATAGCCCCTGAGTTTTCAGGGAGTTCCAGACCGCGCCCCAGCCCACTAGACTGGCGTCGGTCGTGACGATGACCCACTCTGGTCTGCGGAAACTCATTCCCTGGGACAGGTGGTCCTGGGTTAACCACCAATGGAGTGAGTCTCTGGTCTTCTGATCTACTTGAATCACTGGAGACAAGTCTGTATAGTCCCCATTCCACTGTTTCAGCATGCACAGTTGTAATGGTCTTAGATGAATTTGCGCAAAAGGAACTATGTCCATTGCTGCAACCATCAACCCTACTACTTCCATGCACTGAGCTATGGAAGGACGTGGAACAGAATGAAGAACTTGACAAGCGCTTAGAAGTTTTGACTTTCTGACATCTGTCAGGAAAATCTTCATTTCTAAAGAATCTATTATTGTCCCCAAGAAAGGGACTCTTGTCGACGGAGACAGGGAACTTTTTTCTATGTTCACTTTCCATCCGTGAGCTCTGAGAAAGGCCAGAACGATGTCTGTGTGAGCCTTTGCCTTTGAAAGAGACGATGCTTGTATCAAAATGTCGTCCAAATAAGGTGCCACTGCAATGCCCCTCGGTCTTAGAACCGCTAGAAGGGACCCGAGTACCTTTGTGAAAATCCTTGGAGCAGTGGCTAGCCCGAATGGGAGAGCCACAAACTGGTAATGTTTGTCCAGAAAGGCGAACCTTAGGAACTGATGATGATCTTTGTGGATAGGAATATGTAGATACGCATCCTTTAGATCCACGGTAGTCATAAAAGGTAAAATCGTTCGAATGGTTTCCATTTTGAACGATGGCACTCTGAGAAATTTGTTTAGGATCTTTAAATCCAGAATTGGTCTGAAAGTTCCCTCTTTTTTGGGAACTACAAACAGATTTGAGTAAAACCCCATTCCTTGTTCCACGGATGGAACTGGGTGTATCACTCCCATTTTTAACAGGTCTTCTACACAATGTAAGAATGCCTGTCTCTTTATTTGGTTTGAAGATAAGTGAGACATGTGGAACCTTCCCCTTGGGGGTAGTTCCTTGAATTCCAGAAGATAACCCTGAGAGACTATTTCTAGTGCCCAGGGATCCTGAACATCTCTTGCCCAAGCCTGAGCGAAGAGAGAGAGTCTGCCCCCTACTAGATCCGGTCCCGGATCGGGGGCTACTCCTTCATGCTGTTTTGTTAGCAGCAGCAGTTTTCTTGGCCTGCTTACCCTTGTTCCAGCCTTGCATTGGTTTCCAAGCTGGTTTGGTTTGCCAAGCATTACCCTCTTGTCTAGAGGCTGCAGAGTTGGAGGCCGGTCCGTTCCTGAAATTACGAAAGGAACGAAAATTAGACTTATTCTTGGCTTTGAAAGGCCTATCTTGTGGGAGGGCGTGGCCCTTACCCCCAGTGATGTCTGAGATAATCACTTTCAATTCTGGCCCAAAAAGAGTTTTACCCTTGAAGGGGATATTAAGCAATTTTGTCTTGGAAGATACATCCGCTGACCAAGACTTTAGCCAGAGCACTCTGCGTGCAACAATTGCAAACCCAGAATTTTTCGCCGCTAATCTAGCTAACTGCAAAGCGGCATCTAAAATAAAGGAATTAGCTAACTTAAGTGCGTGAACTCTGTCCATAACCTCCTCATATGGAGTCTCTCTACTGAGTGACTTTTCTAGTTCCTCGAACCAGAACCACGCTGCTGTAGTGACAGGAATAATGCACGAAATAGGTTGCAGGAGGTAACCTTGCTGTACAAAAATCTTTTTAAGCAAACCCTCCAATTTTTTATCCATAGGATCTTTGAAAGCACAATTATCCTCGATAGGAATAGTAGTGCGCTTGGCTAGTGTAGAAACTGCCCCCTCGACCTTAGGGACTGTCTGCCATAAGTCCTTTCTGGGGTCGACCATAGGAAATAATTTCTTAAATATAGGAGGGGGAACAAAAAGGTATGCCGGGCTTCTCCCACTCCTTATTCACTATGTCCGCCACCTGCTTGGGTATAGGAAAAGCGTCGGGGTGCACCGGAACCTCTAGGAACTTGTCCATCTTGCACAATTTTTCTGGAAAGACCAGGTTGTCACAATCATCCAGAGTAGATAACACCTCCTTAAGCAGTGCGCGGAGATGCTCTAATTTAAATGTCACAACATCAGGTTCTGCCTGTTGAGGAATTCTACCTGAATCTGAAATTTCCCCATCTGACAAAACCTCCCTCATGGACCCTTCAGATTGGTGTGAGGGTATGACAGAGCAATTGTCATCAGCGCCCTCCTGCTCTACAGTGTTTAAAACAGAGCAATCGCGCTTTCTCTGATATGCAGGCATTTTGGATAAAATATTTGCTATGGAGTTATCCATTACTGCCGTCAATTGTTGCATAGTAATAAGCATTGGCGCGCTAGAAGTACTAGGGGTCTCCTGCGTGGGCAAAACTGGTGTAGACACAGAAGGAGATGATGTAGAACTATGTCTACTCCCTTCATCTGATGAATCAACTTGGGCAACTTTACTATCTGTGGCAGTACTGTCCTTACTTTGTTTGGACGCTATGGCACAATTATCACACAATTTTGAAGGGGGAGACACATTGGCTTCCATACATACAGAAAATAGTTTATCTGAAGGCACAGACATGTTAAACAGGCTTAAACTTGTCAATACAGTACAAAAAAACGTTTTTAAACAAAATCGTTACTGTCTCTTTAAATTTTAAACAGTGCACACTTTATTACTGAATATGTGAAAAACTATGAAGGAATTGTTAAAATTTAACCAAATTTTCACCACAGTGTCTTAAAGCATTCAAAGTATTGCACCCCAAATTTGAGACCTTTAACCCTTAAAATGACGAAACCGAAGCCGGTTACAGTTTTAACCCCTCTACAGTCCCAGCTACAGCCTTTGCTGCGACTTTACCAAACCCAGGGGGTATACGATACCAAATGAAGCCTTCTAGGAACCTTTTCAACAACTTTCAGACCCACACACATGCAGCTGCATGTCCTGCTCTCAAAAGTAACTGCGCAGTAATGGCGCGAAAATGAGGCTCAGCCTACTACAGGGAGGCCCTTCCTGACTGAAAAAGGTGTCTAAACCAGTGCCTGACGTTAAAAAACGTTCCCCAAAGTTTATAAGTGTGAATATCAATATCAAGCTTCATAAAATGCCCAAATAAAGCAATCGATCTTGCCCATAAAAGTGTCTACCAGTTTTATAGGCCATATTAAGCCCTTTATTCTGTTTGAGACTAAGAAAATGGCTTACCGGTCCCCATGAGGGGAAATGACAGCCTTCCAGCATTACACAGTCTTGTTAGAAAAATGGCTAGTCATACCTTAAGCAGAAAGTCTGCTAACTGTTTCCCCCAACTGAAGTTATTTCATCTCAACAGTCCTATGTGGAAACAGCAAACGATTTTAGTTACTGCTGCTAAAATCATATTCCTCTCACAAACAGAACTCTTCATCTTTTTCTGTTTCAGAGTAAATAGTACATACCAGCACTATTTAAAATAACAAACTCTTGATAGTAGAATAAAAAACTACAACTAAACACCACATACTCTTCTCCATCTCCATGGAGATGTTGCCTGTGCAACGGCAAAGAGAATGACTGGGGTGGGCGGAGCCTAGGAGGGACTATATGGACAGCTTTTGCTGTACTCTTTGCCATTTCCTGTTGGGGAAGAGATATTCCCACAAGTTATGGATGACGCCGTGGACCGGACACACCAATGTTGGAGAAACATGATTTTCATGCAGGACAATGCTCCATCACACGTGTCCAAGTACTCCACAGCGTGGCTGGCAAGAAAGGGTATAAAAGAAGAAAATCTAATGACATGGCCTCCTTGTTCACCTGATCTGAACCCCATTGAGAACCTGTGGTCCATCATCAAATGTGAGATTTACAAGGAGGGAAAACAGTACACCTCTCTGAACAGTGTCTGGGAGGCTGTGGTTGCTGCTGCACGCAATGTTGATGGTGAACAGATCAAAACACTGACAGAATCCATGGATGGCAGGCTTTTGAGTGTCCTTGCAAAGAAAGGTGGCTATATTGGTCACTGATTTGTTTTTGTTTTGTTTTTGAATGTCAGAAATGTATATTTGTGAATGTTGAGATGTTCTATTGGTTTCACTGGTAAAAATAAATAATTGAAATGGGTATATATTTGTTTTGTGTTAAGTTGCCTAATAATTATGCACAGTAACAGTCACCTGCACACACAGATATCCCCCTAAAATAGCTATAACTAAAAACAAACTAAAAACTACTTCCAAAACTATTCAGCTTTGATATTAGAGTTTTTTGTGTTCATTGAGAACATTGTTGTTGTTCAATAATAAAATTAATCCTCAAAAATACAACTTGCCTAATAATTCTGCACTCCCTGTATTATTACTATAGTTTACTACTGAGTTACCTTGGGGGGGGGTCTCTGTTGAGTAGTAATGTATATTATTAAAGGGGCAGTAAACCTAAAAAATAAATGTTATATAGTTCAGCACATAGTGCAGATTTATATAACATTATCTTAGCTCTAACTTTATACATCAAAATATTGCTGCAATATTTTATTATAATATAAAATTTTACAGATCGCCACTCCTTGCTCTACTGAGCGGGTCTTTTTTTTTCTAAGCACTTCTGGGCACACTGTTTACTCACAGCCGGTCCGATCGCGCCATTAAACTAAATGTAGCTCGGTCTGGTATCTGGAGAGAGCTACATTTAGTTTAATGGCACGATCGGGCCGGCTGTGAGTAGTCAGCGTGCCCAGATGCGCTTAGAAAAAAAACAGACCCGCTCAGTAGAGCAAGGAGTGGCGGTCTGTAAAATTGTAAATTATAACAAAATATTGCAGCAATATTTTGATGCATATAAAGTTAGCGCTAAGATAATGTTATATAATGCTGCATTATGTGCTGAACTATATAACATTTATTTTTTAGGTTTACTGCCCCTTTAATATTGCTTACTACAGAGTTGCCATTGGGGGCCCTCTGAGCAGTAATTTATATCATTAATATTGTTTACTACCGAGTTACCTTTGGGGGGTGCCTCTGTTGAGTAGTAATATATATTACTATTCCTTACTATAGTACTGAGTTACCATGGGGGGGGGCTCTGTTGAGTAGCAATGTATATTATTTTTACTATTACTTACTACTGGGTTACCTTTGGGGGCCCTCTGTGGAGCAGTAATTTATATCATTACTATTGCTTACTACTGGGTTACCTTTGGGGGCCCTCTGTTGAGTAGTAATTTATATCATTACTATTACTTACTACTGGGTTACCTTTGGGGGCCCTCTGTTGAGCAGTAATTTATATCATTACTATTACTTACTACTGGGTTACCTTTGGGGGCCCTCTGTTGAGCAGTAATTTATATCATTACTATTGCTTACTACTGGGTTACCTTTGGGGGCCCTCTGTTGAGTAGGTCCATTACTGACACAGCTGGGACTATAGGAATGCAAGGATGGCTTCTGAAAACCACTGCCTAGGTCTGGCAAAAAAATGGTCTGTAACACCAATCTACCAAATGCACTGATACAAATACACCAAATTGACAGTATATCAACCTACTCATTCACATGACAAACAAAAGGGACCTATACATTTCCATTACCTGTGCTTTTCTTGTACTAAATTGGCAGGTACATCATCCTTTATTGTAGAAAAAAACAGCGGTTTGTGTGCTTTGCGCTCTTGAAGTAGACACAGTGCAAAGAAGAGATTTAAAAAGTAGAAAAACTTTATTTCAGGGTAAATCCATAAAACACAGGAGTGATCCTATAGAGTAAAAAATGTGCAAAAAAGTTTGACCGGTTTCGGTCACTAGGACCGTAGTCATAAACCTAAAAACTAACTGCCAATGTTAGGCTTTTAAACTGCCTGGTCTTCTCCTATTGGAGAATCCAGTAGCTCACATAAATTAACTCATTATTTGCTGGTATTAATTATAGACACTTAGAAATGAATCTGTAGATGTGTAGGGACTGGAATACATAGATAAATGTTAAGTATATATGACAAACAATATTTGCAAGTTAAATGGACCTAATGCTAGTTTGTCCAGTAGCAAAAAAGCTAAAGAAGCAAAAGATATATATACTTATCATTTCAGTAAAGACATAAAAAATATACTGTTAAGACACTTGCTTTAGATATGTGGGACTCAGTATGACCAAATAACGCTTACATAAACATGGATACATGTATATATACATTAGAATATACCTATATAAATATGAGGAAAATGTACACATATGTTTGACACATGTTAAAGATTCATTTAGAATATCATACACATTTATCCAGATTATAGCTAGGAAGAAAAGTATGTATTAAATCAGAACCAACTAGTTGTGCTATTTATTCCTTACATCAGGATTACTGGAATATATTGTATTCCTAAAATATAGCTAGCAGGTAAAGAAAAAAAACTAAAGATGGATATAACCATTATCCCCCCTAGTGCTTAGAGACTGGTTGAATATTCTCATAATTGACTGTGGCATATCTCTGTCAACTAGATAGATAGAGAAAAGAATACTAATACTTTTTATTATTATTTAATTTCAGTAGTTTTCAATTATTTCCTATCAAGGTCCCACAAGAGGGCTAAGGTTATCAAAGGAAAAACTGCCATATTGCCTTCCTGTAAAGTGTTGCTAGGAAATAACTAATCTAGCTGCAATCAGTTTATTGACCATGTTCAGAGGGTATCTGATGCAAAATGAATGCGACAATGGAACCTAAGTTCTGCAAAGTCTGCTTGCTTATCTAGCTGTGGGCAGTGGCCACACTGAGGATTTCTAAGTGTTCATTTAGCAAGAAAAGAAGCATGTGGTTTACTGTTTTTAGCACAATCCGCATTGCTGCTCTGGAGCTTACTATGTGTTTAACCCATTTGCAGCGGTTAAACAGTTATATGAAATTTTGCCATAACAAAATACTCTAACAGATTAAAGAGCAAAATGAAAATGATCTGGTGTTCCTTTAGTACAGAAGGAGGTGGGTCCCTCACTGAAGAGCTTACAATCTACAGGATGTGTATAATATGTTTGTAAGAATATAGGAAACCTTATGTGTGAGCGTGCAAGTCTTTCCTGATCCGCAGCCAGAAGCAGGTTTATCTTATCTGGCAAACGAGCAAAGTAGAGGAATTCACTGTGTTCAAGATAACAAGACATTGTAGAACTGTGAAAAAGTAAAGCAGGACAGAAATGACATTGCTCTTTCGTCTATGAGTTTCTATAACAAAAAGCAAAAATTATACGAATGCTTCATAGTATAAAAGCTGAGGTGAGGGAACAGTTTTATAAAAAACAGTTCATTTCAACATGATCTCAAAATTACAAAGCTTGGCAGTATATTAATTTACAGTGAATGCACTAAACATTATCTGCTGCTTTAAATAGGTTGCTTACCTCCTGGACAGCTATTAATAAGTACTAATGATGGCAATGTGACAAAAGCTAAAGGACAAACAAACTACCATAACAGAACACTGATATGCACAACAGGAGTGCCTAACCTTGTCACATGAGGAACCATACAGGAAACTGCTATTAATTAAAACTATTAAAAAAAAAAATTAAAACTAAAATAGACAATATTGTACTTCAGAGTTTCTTCAGGAACTAATACTCAGGCTTACTGACTTAGCCTGGAACACATTTGCATCACACTCAGTTTCAAATTTCACACGGATTCAGCTTCCTGTCAAGATGCACAAGATCAAGTCAGGATGAATTTTAACTGTTCTATAGACACAGATCTGCTTTACAATTGGGTAGATGAGGGTTAAACATTTCAGTCATTAAGGTCAAATGGAAGAAAATCAATTATCACCCCAATGTACCTAAAGAGACAAAGGCCAAAATAAGACATTCATTATTCAGATAGAATGACAGAAACAGAGTCCATTTCTATGAGGGCATACTGAAGTAGGCACTAATAAATGCATGTCTTACACACTATGTAATGTTATACAAGTAACTGGTAAAAGGAGATTTATAGTAGTAAGTTAAGTCACTTAATGGAAAACCTCTATAGTAAGCCAAGCTAGTGCTGTATAGTTAGAAGCATTACTTAATAATAAAGACTGTTTAACTAAAAATGTCAGTGCATTTATCTTTGCATAGGAGACATAGGAGAGTAATAATAAGGAAAGACTGAGCTGTGTATTTCCTGCTGTTACTCCCTGTGGTAGCCTCTGTCTACAGGTTGTTTGTATAAGATTGCTACACACACTGCTGCAATATAGTGCTCATGACATGTGCATGCTCCTAAATCTATTTTATCTATTTGTATACACTCACAGAATAAGACCAAGCTTCAACCAAGGAGACCAATAAAAAGATAATATGGAGGTAAATAATCTCTCTCTGAATCATGAAACTTTAATTTCGATTTCCACATTGATTTAAGGGAACACTCAATCAAAATTAACCTTTCATTAATCAGATAGAGCAGCAATTTTAAACAACTTTCTAATTTACTTCCATTGACTAAATGTGCACAGTCTTTTTATATTTAAACTTTTTGAGTCACCAGCTCCTACTGAGCATGTGCAATAATAAGGGTGTATGCATTTGTGAATGGCTGATTGCTGTCACATGGTACGTGTATGCATTTGTGATTGGCTGATGGCTGTCACATGTTACAGGGGGAGTGGAAAAAGACATAACTTTTAAAATAGTCAGAAAAAAAAAATCTACTACTCATTTGAAGTTCAGACTAGTGCTATTGCATTGTCTTGTTATCTTGTATTTGTTGATTATGCAAATATACAGTGTTGACTGGTCCTTTAATGTTTATTACTAAAGCCATTGTTTAAATAATAATAAAAAAATATAACAAAAACACAAAAAGCAGTCACAAATGTATCACTTGCTACTAGTAAGAAGATTGAATACCCAAGTTCCAGAATACAGCAGCACATCAGCAGCAGATAGTCAACATTTCATAAAACCGTTTGCAAACCTAAGTACTTTCTCTTTACAAGGTTATATTTCATTTCTTCACATTAGCATGCATTATTTACTCCGGTAAAATAAAGTACACAGGCAAACGCGAAATCAAATAATGTGCTGGTGCGTTATGGATTTCCCAGGTAGGTAAGCAGAACAGTGAAATGTAGCAGAGATGTACAGAGACAATAGAGGTTTGTCTTCCACTGCTGCATAACACAGCTGGAAGGCAACTCAGTGTATATGTGGTTTGCAAGAGGAAGTAATCCAATTGTCTAATAAATAAGCATAGATAAAACAATATTGTGGATGTGGCACACTGTCTGAATGAATACAATATTAATGCACTATTGATTTTACATCAATGTATACTAAGACATCCAGACCAGAGCAACAGGGAGGAAAGCTGCATTATGTGAGTGTGCATATTATTTGTTTATAAGACTAATATAGATACAAGACAAGTATGGGTCATCAGAAAAAGGAGTCATATTGTACCATCAAAAACAGACTGAGATTGAAAGTTTACAACAAATAAAAATTATGTAATTAAAGATTTCCATAATAACCTATATACATAACAGTATGTAATCATCATAAGACAAAAGGACACTCAATTTCAAAGTGCTACTGAGCATGTGCAACCTAAGAATGCTTGGTCTCCATAGTATATTAGTGGTAGAATGCCCTTATTGGTGTCTATTGGGCAGGGGGTGTTGCAACATGAGTGGCATTTCAGATGCTTGATGCAGGGGTCTAGCAGAAGGAAGAAAAAAGTAAAATAGATTGTTTTCAAACACAATTTTCATTTTGCAATAATTTCCCTTCCTATGTGTTTAACCTTCTCTCACTCAGGAGCTGTGGGAGCTGGAGAGTGATTGGTGGCTACATGAGTATGCCGCTCCTTGCTCTACTCAGGAGCTGCAATAGACTATGGTGTGTAAGAGGACTTTAGCTATGTGCTTTGCTTTTTTGCAGGGGTTAAAGGGACAGTCTAGTCAAAATTAAACTTTCATTATTCAGATAGGGCATGTAATTTTAAACAACTTTCCAATTTACTTCTATTATCTAATTTGCTCAATTCTTTAGATATCCTTTGTTGAAGAAATAGTGATGTACATGTGTGAGCCAATCACACAAGGCCTCTATGTGCAGTAACCAATCAGCAGCTACTGAGCATATTTAGATATGCTTTTCCGCAAGTGATATCAAGAGAATGAAGCAAATTAGATAATAGAAGTAAATAAGAAAGTTGTTTAACCTCTTAAGGACATATGACGGAATTTTTCCGTCATAAAACAATTGAGCAAACTGAAAGCTGTGTCCTTAAAGGGTTAAAATGACATGCCCTTTCTAAATCACAAAAGAAAAATTTTGGGTTTCATGTACCTTTAAGCATAGCTAGTACAATACATTAAACTTATGAATCAGAGCATTTTAATTTTATATAATAAATGTCCTTTAGTAAAAAACTATTAATCATATTAATGAAATTAATAAAATAGATACATAACATTTTTGAAGTTTAGCATTCCTTGACAAGTTGTCACCTAATACACTGCAATCAACAAGGTAACCTGTCTGTGAATATGACAAGCTTGCAGCTGCCTGTATTTATCAATGCAGAAGCACAATGCTGCCCGATTGTCAGGTGGTAGAGAGATGCGCCCACAGCTTGGTAAATGGAGCCCCATGTCAGGAAGTAATAGGTGAATACCAGGGCATTTTCACATTACTTGCAGCCTGTTACAGAACCTAAAGTCTGAAGGCGTCAATGGAGCTCTACAATCTGACAGTAGGTGTCTGAACTAGGAAAGAGCTTTTAAAAACATATACTAGCAGAGAGGTAGAAGAAAGCACTTCAGACAACATCTGTATCTTTCTGGTCTAAATAATAACACTGGTATATGACAGCACCACACGACTGAACACATATTGGTACGTGTCTGCATGGTGCAGGGTTGCTAGCTGTCCTGCAAAAAATACTGGACGATCTTACTGTGAAGAGGAGGGGGGAAATAAATGGGCAATGGCACCTCTTCCTAAACTCTGCCACAGGCACTACCCTAGACTTAAGTGCCTTTTTAAGGATAGGACAGATCTATATTTAAAAATGGAAAAGTAGTGTTTTTGCCTCGGATGCTGAGAACGCACAAAAAGCAGTTAATTTTACCCCTCTGACTGCCAGCAGTAAAAATGATGCAGTGATTTTATCAGTAACAAATGCATAGTATATTTTAGCAATTGAGCACTGCATCACAAAGCACCTAAAAGCAGTTAAAACTGCTTATGTTAGCAAAGTAGGCATAGATATGGAGTCCATGGCATGCCCCTTAAAAAAGTTTTGATTTTTTAATTTTTTTTTACCTTATCTCCTCGGGCAATTATGGACTGATATAAACAGCTCCTGCACCAAGCAAGTAGTTGCTGTGTGGCATTTAGCAGAGTCAAGTATTTGAAATCAGATTAAACAGAGGCAATGAAACAAAGTTATACTATAAAGTTTGCTGTTTTTTTATTGTGGAATTACAATTTTGAGTTTGCTGTATTTTTAAATTCTATAAAGTACCAAAAGTATTAGGTAATAATCAATAACTGAAAAGTGAGGTATTTTCTCAGTGAATAAAGCCCAATTTGTAATACTGTTCTACACCCTTGTTTCTCAACCTGGGGAGCATGTAGCCCTGGGGGGTATGTGGGGCTTTGGTAAGGGGTACTCAGAGGCTTAAAAGGGATGGTAAACTCCATATTAATAGATTATAGGAATAATCTTGTTCGATTACATTAAAATTTACACACCAAATTTCATATAATGCAATATATTACGAATAACTTATAAATATTGTAATTAGTCCGTATTATGTGTTATATCTCCAGCCCCCTGTGACATCATATCCATTGTTTATATATTTTGATCAATCAGCAAGCCTGTCACGGCTTACTTCTATGCAGTCCGCTTTGACCATGCGCAGTATCGCATTATTCTACCAATACCCCCAGCCAATCAGGAGCGTTTTAATCCAGCGATGATTTTGTGCGTGCATGTGTTGTCACTTTACACACGGCACGCAAAAGTAAACAGTGAATTGTGTAGTATTCTAAAGCGATTCATTGTTTAATTGGAACAGTGCCAGTAAGTACATAGCTGTATTCTATTTCACAATGTATTTGATTTTTCCAAATGTAGACAAAATTCTTTGCAACAGAAAATGTAATATTGTTTTCATGTATTTTCATCAATAACTATTTTCAAACAATTGATAGTATATTATTATTTTAGATTTAAAAAAGGAATATAAATAATATATATATTATTTTGTGATGATATGAAACAAAGTTTGAGGCAATTTAAAAATGAAATATATATTTAATAATCTTTGCTTAAAATTTTAACTTTATATTGAAATATAAATGAACTAATGTAAATTTATGAAAATTACACAACTATAAAAAAAATCATATTGTTTATTATTTATAGTTATAAATAAATGTAATTATTTGTCAGAATTGTCAATGAATGCTAGTTTTATAAAGGGACAGATCTCTCTCACACAATATCACATGAAATTTTTAATTCACACTGAACCAAGTAAACATTGAATCTCGTGACTTGGTATACGTCATTCTCACCAATGTGCATGCGTTAAAAATGGTGTCAGAAGCGAGCAAATTCTCTGACGTGCAGAGAGGGTGGAGACAAGATAAGCATCCAGTTAATTCAGGGAAACAAAGAGGGGCGGAGCTATGCGGCGCTACAACGGTTTGTGAATATGTATACATTTTAATAAAAGTGCATATAAAACACTGGAAATGTTAATGCGGTTTAATAGATATTGTATTAAATAATCGAAATCTGTCAGTTACCAATAACGGAGTTTACCATCACTTTAACCTTTTGTTATGTTTTGCCCTGACACATTGACTGTTTACATTAGCTGTATCAGAAATTGGAATTAGCAGGGAAATCCATAGAATCTGGCTAATTAGTGACATTTGAGGATTGGAGTTGTGCCACAGGGAAAGTGTATAGTATTGTGACAAAGTATCACAGAGACACGTGCCAGATATAGGATCTCATTGAAATATCACAAGGAAAACATGCCAAGTAAAGTGTTATATACCCAAGTATGCCACAATGAAATAAGCTGTGTAAGTGATGAGGTTAGATGTAGTAACATGAATGTAGACTTAGGAGCCGTTACATTTTTGTTTCTGCACCTGGGTAGTAACTCACTGATTGGTTACTAAATCTAGCCACCAATCTGCAAGCGCTACCCAGGATGCTGAACCAAAAATGTGCCAGCTTCTAAGCTTACATTGCTGGTTTTTCAAATAAAGATGCCAAGAAAAATGATAATAGGAGTAAATTAGAAAGTTCCTTAAAATGGCATGCTCTATCTGAATCAGGAAAGAAAAAAATGTGAGTTTCATATCCCTTAAAAAAATGGATTTTAAAATAAAAATCCTAAACAGAAAAACATCTGTATGCCTGTTGGATACGTGATACAAAAAGGTTGAGAAACATTGTTCTACACAGATAATTAAAAAAATGGCTGTTTTTAAATGCTGCCATTTGTTACAAAACATTTCACTAAGTTTACATAATTGCAAACAGAAAGCTGTAGCATCAAAAGATTCACAAACATTCACAGCTTCCCTTAAAGGGACACTAAACCCCCCAAAAAAGCTATCAGTAATCTCAAAATGAATAAATTTTATAGCAGTTTGTAATTTACATTCCGGTTCAAATTTCTACCATTTAGTAGTAATCATATTCTTAAAATTAGCCGATTTCCAAACCCACCGCCGGGTATGCTTTGCCCTAGGCGAATCCACAATGATAACCCAGGTTATGAAAATGGCGGAAGATTGCTGCAATGCGCATGCGCTACCTTCCACCGCCGGATATGCGTTGCCCTAGGTGAATACACAGATAACCCAGGTTCTGAAAAAGGGCGAAAGATTGCCGCAATGCGCATGCGCTAGCCTTCTAAACCGTCATCCTTTACGTCACTTGCGAGATTCCATTGACATTATGTGGGTAATCTCGGCATCAAGGGCTGGATATGCGTTTGCGCGAGGTTCACGATCGGAGTACGCATGCGCAGTGGGAAAAATTTATTACATAATCATATGCATAAAATCGGCATCTGATTGGAGATTGCTTTTCCGCTATTACAGCCCATATTTGAGGGTTGGATTGAGTGAGGTAATCATTGAAAATAAAAATGATATTTTAAAATGTATTGCTGCTTTGTTGGAGTGTAAAAGTATTTGTTTAATGATATGATATTGATTGCTATGTGAAATTTGTATTCCGGTTCTACAAAAAAAAAAAAAAAGTTTTGGAATCCTTTAAACTTGAAGTGTAATTTATTAAAACGGACACTTTTAGCCTGGCCCTTTATAGAACTATGTTGCAGATAATCTGATTACCTATATACCAGGAACATCCTATTTTTTCCAACAACTTTTGCCAACACAAGAAACAGACAAACAAATATTTCCATTTAAATATTAACAAAAGTATATTCTTCTCTACATACAAATTTTAAAATGAGCTATTGTTTTGCTAATTAAAGTTTCATATAACCAGAACCATACATAATAGCTGTCACAAATATAAGCCAGTATTACTGAGGGTTACAAAAGGAGAGAGACAGTGGACCATTGTATGAAGGGAAGTGGCGTACAAAGCAATATATTGCAACATTGTGCACCCAGGCCTTAGACTGAACAACTCTGTTCTGTACCAAAAACACATGATTAAAATGAACCCTCTGCTGCGAAAAGCATACATCACTTATTCAAATTCTGATTTAACACTTAAGAAAACCTGCAGACATGAAGCTATAGCAGGAGTGATTTTTTTTATATTTTTGTACTTTCATCCTACCCTAAGCAGCTAAATATTCAATGTGCATGAGGACACAGTCTGAGGTTTTTGATCTCCCTTCAGACATGCTCATTTTCATCACTATATAAGGACTAACCATCTAGATACTGCAAATGATTTCTATACTGTATATAATAGTCATTTAAATTGGAACAACTAGTATATGGCTTGACAAATCAATGCAACAGGGTGCCTGTGGCACCTGACAAAATGGTCTGCACCTAGGTTAGTGACTACTGGGTTACCTGCATACGGCCGGCATCTTCCAGTATAAAATGCTTAATAAAACATTTATAGTACACATTATTGTTAAAGAGACATTAAACACTAAATACATTTTATAAGCATAATAATGAGGTTATTTCCCACGTCCCTCTAGTCATGAAGACTTTCATTTGTATCATACAAGCTACCGCCGACTCTCAGAGGTGTGTTATTTTAATATTAGTGCACGGTCCCTCACAGCATATGTGCATATTTACTGAAATCATTTTTGCTAATGGAATTATATTGCAAAAATGTTTTAATTTAAATTGGAAACGAACCTATGCACATTTCAATTTTGACTTTGTTTTGAGAATAAGAAAACAATTTCCAGAGTTAAAGGGACATTCCGGTGAAAATTTAAATGCACATAGATGATTCATATCTTTGAATTGAAACATATTTCCAATATACATGTATAGGCAAAAATGCTTCTATAAAAAGTTATAACTGTTAACATTTTTCTCTGCACGTGCATGTGAAGTATAGCTAGATATTCTCAGTGCACCAGCATTTTAAGTGCTGCAGCTGCTCAGAGCACCAGTGGGGCTTGTAGTATGTCAGCAATTAACAAATTGAGTCGTTACCAGATGGTTCAAGCACTTTAGGCCCTCTGAGCAAGTGCTGTGTTTAAAATGCTGGTGCACGCTGCATACTTAGATACAAATTTGAAACAGCTATAGCTTTTATTAGAAGCATTTTTGCCAACACATGAATATTACAAAAATGCTTATATTCAAATCTGAAATGTATCCATGTGTATTCCAATTTTGGCTGGAATGTCCCTATAAATTACATGAAAAGGAGAAAAAATAAATAATGAAACCATATTGCACAATTGCTTACGGTGCATAATTAAACATTTGATATTACAATCTCAAGGGGTTTACTGTTCCTTAAAGTCAGGAATTGAAAAAGTGGCCAGTCTTCTAATGAATAATGTTGTTACCTACCTAGAGGATTTTAAAGGGTCATTAACACCTTAAGAATTTAACATAAAATTGTGGTTTTTCCAGTTCTGTGAACAGAAAGTGCACACTACAGACTTCACAAGGCTAACCCTGCCCCGTATCTATCTCTAATTGGCTTCAGCAGAGCCAATAATATTCTGAAAAATGAATGGCTTATTAACAAAATCGTATGGGCAAGGCTAGTCAACTCAAGCAACATGTCCTGATTGGCTCCTCCAGGATAAACCTCTCACTCGTCCATTATGTTTATTTTTGCATGATTACGGAAGAGTCTTGTAATTGCATGGTGTGTGATGTCACTTTAATGTGCCTTATATTACGATTCTTGTACTAGCAAACATTCCTTATAACAGGACATGGCTGATGAAACAATCATTAGAACATTATATTATTATTGAATTAAAAAATAAACTCTAGGAGACTTTTGTGCTCTTGTCTACCAGTGTGATGCAGCCTGCATGCTGTCACTAGATATTCTCATAGAAATACCATTATAGCGGGTTGCACAGGACCATATATAATTACTCACGTAATGTGTGTTTTTGCATAGCTGTATTCATGCATTAAAGGGACATGAAACCCAAAACATTTCTTTCATGATTAAGAGTGTAAAATTTAAAAAAGAAAAAAAAATTAAAATTTATTTAAAATTATTAAAATTACTTTATTTTTTTGCATCCTTAATTGAAAATCAGATAAGTAGGTTAAGAAGAATGCACATGTAAAGAATGATTTAAACAATGTTACAAAAGCACTAGATGGCAGCAGTCTGTCAAATACAATACTCTAGACAAGTGCACACTGCCTACCTAGGTATCTTCTTCAACAAACAATATCAGGAGAACAATGCAAATTTGATATTAATAAACTAGAAACTTTTTTTTATTTTTTTATTGTATGCTCTGCATAAACCAGGAAAGAAAATTTGGGGGTTTCAT
Organism: Bombina bombina; assembly: GCF_027579735.1. Lineage (NCBI taxonomy): Eukaryota > Metazoa > Chordata > Amphibia > Anura > Bombinatoridae > Bombina > Bombina bombina. Next base: position 1,237,810,855 of record NC_069500.1, on the reverse strand, counting down.
GTCCCTTTAATGCACCCTGGATTACCCTTTCTTGTTCCAAAAAAATCAAGTCAGTAATACATTGTAAACAAGGCAGCAATTCACTACTACATGCTACATCTCAGCCCTCTCGGGCATCCAATGGGTTAAAGATCATCTTTTCAGTGAAAATGTAATAAACCTTTAAATGGTTGGACAAAATCTGTTCTAAAGAACATATTTATTATAAATAAGAGAAGAAATAAAAATGCAACTGATAAGATGCTCAGCACCTGCGTTATTATGTTATTACCACTACAAATGTTAAAGAACTGAGTGGTACAAAAGAGTAGCAACAGTTATGACACAGAAACGGGTTGTCTCATCTTTTTGTATACAGAATACCTACTGCCCTCCAGATGCCTTGTTTATATTTCCCAGTCCAGTACTCATTCATGAACAGTGGGCAGAAAAGCGGCGAGTACATATCTGTTATAAATTAGATCTGTCACTCTGAACAACAGGCTCTTGCTATTGTATCGCAATTCATTCTGTTTTAAGGGACCTTTGAGTGAAGCAGCCCCTGCACTGCGACAGACCATAAAGGATCATAATTTAACCCATTAAGTTAAATATGATCCATTCGGCACAAAGCAGATCAAACTGTTTGTTATACTATACAGAGATATTTAGATCTGTTGGTTAACTGTGGCTTTTTTTTTTTTTTAAAGTAAAGTGAAACAAAATGTGTGTATGATTGGGGGGGTCTAGAAATTTCCCTAATTAAAAGGCAACAGGGAGAGTTCTAAAAGGACATTAGTAAATATATATCACACACACAATGTATTTAATTGGAACAAAGTCCCTATAACAAAAAAATATATATAAAATGTTACCTGTTAAAGGGATAGAAAGGTCAAAATTAAAATGTGCATGAATTCACTTCATTTTGAATCCTAATCATTTTTGCAATATACTTTAACAAAAAATTTTCTAGTAAAAGTTATGACTGTTTTCCTGCAGCATACGCACATATCCTGTGAAGGCCTGAGCACCAGTATTTAAACATCTGATCTGAGCACCACCCTTTAAACATCTGACCGTGTAAGTTCTAAAACGCATGAGCACATCAGTCAAAATCTCAAACTTGGTGTTTAAAATGCCAAAAGGTACAGCCAATCTCTGCCTGTTCCAAAGCCCAGAAAAATCACACTACCATGAATTACAGCTGCATCACTCTCAACTGGTTGAGACCTGCAACCTATAAGGCTCTTATTCACCGGAGCAGGTGAGCCTTTGGCATTTTCAAAGACTGTAATAAAGCGATAGAAAAGGTCCAAAGTGAAATGTGCATGGTTGCATTTCAATTAGAATTATAAGCATTTTTGCAATATGCTTCTATTAGCAAAGGCCCGAGCACTACTATTCAAACACAAAACCTTCTCAGGAAGCTGGCAGTAGTGGGCATTGCTTCTGAAAATGTAATTTGTATCATACAAGCTACTGCTGACTCTCTGGGGTGTGTTTAAATACTGGTGCTCAGGCCTTCACAGGATATGTGCGTATGCTGCAGGAAAAACAGTCATAACTTTTACTGGAAGAATTTTTGTTGTAGTATATTGCAAAAATGCTTAGAATTCAAACTGAAGTGCGTTCATGCACATTTTAATTTTGACCTTTCTATCCCTTTAACAGGTAACATTTTTTATTTATATATATATATATATATATATATATATATTTAGTAACTACACTCACACAGTCAGCTGTTTAAATTAGCATACTTGCTATAGGTTGTTTTATGTTCCTTTAATTGCATATTTGCAGGGATGCACAAAACTATGTAAGACTTAAAGGGACATGAAACCCAAATTTATTCTTTCATGATTCAGATAGAGAATACAATTTTAAACAACTTTGCAATTTACTTCTATTATTTAATTTGCTTTCTTCTTTTGTTATCTTTTGCTGAAAGTTTCTCTAGGTAAGCTCAAGAGCAGCACATAACCTAGGTTCTAGCTGCCGATTAGTGGCTGCCTATATATACTGATTGTCATTGTCTCACCCATGTGTTCAGTTAGAAACCAGTAGTGCACTACTGCTCCTTCAACAAATGATACCGAGAGAAAGAAGCAAATTTGATAATAGAAAAGTTGTTTAAAATTGTATGTTCTACCTAAATCATAAAAGAACATTTTTGGGTTCCATGTCCCTTTAAGGACAAGTCTGTAAATACATACAGAAAGACAGATATTTTGGTAATACTAATTTAGCAGCCAAGAGCAACATTTTAGGAAACCTTGCCTGTCTAAATATGTCTTCACACTTGCTAAAACTATATATGCTTGCATGTAGGTTTTATAGAACGTAAGTTTTTGAAAATTCACTTATTCTGTAATACGAGTATTTATGACAAACTAAACACTTACGGCTAGTTTCCATTGAGGTGGTAAAGTTTGGAAACTGGTTTACCACCTCAATGGAAACTAGGCCTTACTGTTTTACGTTAACTCCCATGAACACTGTTGTATTGTACAGCCATATTGTTTTTACATAGTATATTAAAGAAATTGCAATGGCCACACCAAAGGAAAGCATAATCTCCTTTATACTTCAAAGCACTCCATTATCTAGGAAGAGCACATCCATTTATTTGGTCACAACACCCATCCAAGAATAGACACTGATGCTGCCTACATAACTATCTCAAGAATCTACTAAAACTATTTATTTATTTTTTAATTAAAGCTAGCACTAGCAGGTGAACTTAAAAACGCTATGCAGTGAACAAGCTTTTTGAATCATGACAATGTTTTATTTTCTTTAATAAAATAAACAAAACAATGCATAGAACACATGCATGTATTTACAAACTGTCATAATCTGTTTGTAAATTATGTAATGAATACTGAGAGAGAAGCGCTTTACCAGGAACGGACAACAGCTCAGTAGCTTTTTCTATGGCGAGTTACCACCAAGAAGCAGCCTCTTTTAGCCCAGTTGTGCTTTTCACAGAGGAAAACTATTCTGAAGTATATCAGTCTGATTCTGCCGACAGTTACATTATCTTATACATATCTCAGGTTTGGGCTCTGATTTTGAACATGAGGAGGTGTGTAATACCTGTTATGCAAGCAGGATGTGGGAGGTGGATTTTAAACAAAAAGAAAGAGTGGAGTAGCTTGGTTATAATTGCGCTGTCCATTGAGAAAATGTTACGCCAAGTACGGACATGCTAAGTTTTGAGTAAAACACAAAAACTAAATCTAAGATCTTAGTTAACGCAGGTACAAGAATCATGAACACAAAAGAAGAATGGAATAATTAATGTTTTATTTTTGATCTTATATTTCAGGCCTATAAACATAACTATTGTTTTTATGTTTGCCAATGGAAACTCAGTAGTTCCTTTTTACTCAAAATAAACTTTAAACAGCATCCTGGACTCACCTTCTGCCCTGGTGCGGATGTCTGATACTGTGGTATGTACAGTTGACATGTTGCTGGCGGTCTTTCCCCTTTTTTAACACTCAATTTGCCTATACCACCTACAAAACCAAAGAACAGAGATAATTAGACACACACAGCAGTGTGTTTATGTGAGAAAATAAATACAAGTTTAACTTGTAAAATCCACTGTAATCATTTTAATTTCAAACTCTTCATATAGAGTACAATAACAAAAAAACATATTACAAAAGCACAACTAAAATGGGTATTGATCTGGGTGGAGAAATAATAAAGGGGTAGGAATTAAATTGAATATAGAGTTGAACTTTGTTGTTATAATGAAGTCGTATATTCAAGTGTTAAAATAAAAGACTATATGAAAGATAAATGCAGTAAAATGCTGATTAAAGGTGTTGAAGAGATGGATGGCAGGAAAATGTTGACCAACAGACTGAGTGGAGAACAGAAATTGATAGATGAATGACTGATATAAACCAGGTGTTGCCAAACAGAAGCAGACATATACATAACTATTGTTTGAGGAAATAAAAAGACTGATAATCTGAATTTTTTTTTTTTTAAAAGGTTAAAGAGGATGTGAATGAAAGGTAATGCATCAATTCATAATGTAATGTTAGTATGTAAAAAAAATAAGATTTAAACTGGAATTACAGAAGAGTTCTTGGGAAGGATATGTCAAGGGAGCGAATGTCCAGTAATTAGGAGGTAAAAGTGGCCAGGAACCACAGGCAATCCCTGACCCTGCATAGGGTGACAGCATCTATCTAAGGAATTATGATCACTGACCAGATGTTGAGAGGAAGGTTGATCTCTGACCAGGGGGAGAAATAGAGGGGGGTGCTGAAGGGAAGACAATGGAAAACAAGACCAGGAGGTAATGATGAGGAAAACGGAATAGCTAATGATCACAAGAAAAGGAAGTAATGCAGAACTGCAAATGAAAGAAGCACAGGAAAACCAATGTGTATAGCTGAGAACAGTCACGGCTCAGGGCGGTTTACCAAATGACTTAGAGGAACACAATGCTTAAAAATATTATTAAAAGAATTGCAATAAAGTGTACATAATGAGTTAAAGGGGCACGAATGGAGGTAGGTACAGGCATTATACAGGTGCGGGGATGATTGTGAGAGATGCAGGAATTAGGTGTAGGAATGATGATGACGATGACAACGTTTGGGATAATGGGCAAAGGTTGTTGATATGAAGCAATTTGCAGTACCGGGGACAGTCGAGGAGTAGGGCCGAATATCAGGATCAGTTGTATGTTTCCCAGTGCACTCAGCTCCCCGGTTCTAAGCACAACAAACCCATCAGCACTAGCCCGGGGGAGGCTGCGTCTCTGTTCAACTGGAAATTGTTAAAGGTGGGTTTTGTTGGTTTTCTTTTAGCCCTGGACGCTGGTTAATGTAAATCAAAAATAAATCCCCAGAACCTCCCCGACTCATACAAACTGCCCAAGCCAGCTCCTCCTGCTTAACAACCCAAAGCTGAACTGAAGCGCAGCTTGCTAGACCCACCCGCTCCCTGCTAGGATCCTACCATATTAAAATAGGAGGGTACCAGCAATAAATTAACGTAGAACTAATCACCAGCAAGGGCACTGAACATACAAGCAAGCATGTATTTACCAAATCATATAGTAATTCAACTACTGCTAAACTTTAAATTTGCACAAGTCAACATATGTGCATACATGTGGTTAGGATTTGCTGCATTCCCCCTCCGTTTATCTATAATGGTCGTACCCACCGTTGGCCTCTGGCCAGCAGCACGCACTGAGAGCTCAGAGTTGCCACTGATACGGAGCTGAAGTCAGTGAAGTCTTTCTGTCATGATCTGTGGATTTCTTTATTAGTGCTCGAGGTTCGCAGATTCTTTCTTTAGAATTACGTAATGACCTGGCCGATAAAGCTCTTTTAGAGCATACGAACCTTTAAATGAATTACTATGTAAAGACGAGCTTTTCAGCAGCGTGAATGCAGCTGGTTTCTGCCACAGAGCGGTGAAACGGCGCGTACATTTTAGTATATAGACGTTCTGTAAAATAAAGTGATAAACCTGGCATTGGTAAAGTAAAGGAGACCTCAGCTGTTACAAATCAGTGAGGGCATTTCGTTGGCATAAAAATAAAGTGATAAACCTGGCCTTGGTACAGTAAGGGAGACATCAGCTGTTGCAAATAAGCGAGGGCACCTTCGGCTAGATTAGATTACGAGTTGTGCGTTAGGGTAAAAAAAGCAGAGTTAAGAGGTCCTAATGCTGCTTTTTTACGCCCGCTGCTATTACGAGTCTTGAAGGTCTTCTTTGGCCTTACCGCAAAACGACTTACGTAAACTTCGTAAAGTCTTTTTTCTATAGGACTACCATAGCGCCGGTATTACTAGTCTGTCCCGTCAAGAGTCCCCCAGGGCCGTCTTTAATATTGACTGGACCCTGGGCGAAAATTTTCTTGGCCCCCCCCCCCCCATGCAATTTTCCTCTCCAACCCAACATCCCAAAAAACAACTAAATCAATTTTTTTTTTTTTTTTTAAATAATTTTTATTGATTTTCCAACATTATATCAAATAAAACAAAACATAAACATAAAAGAGAGTCATGTACATAAAAAATTTTCGTCTGTAAATTCAGCTGTCAGCAGACATCATTTATCATTTGTCTTATATCATCAATCCTTTGTCAATTATCACTTATATTACCAGGATTACATCATACTTTCTTTCTTGAGGTTCTAAGAGTAAGGGAGCTAAGACATGGGGGGGGGGAAGGAAAACCCCTTCACCCCAATAACTCTGGGCCCTTGTATCTCCTCTTAACTGTTAAAGTGTTGTTGTTTTATTGTGTCCCAATAAAATTTAATATCTAAAAACATCTCTAATCTTTGGGTTCTAAAATATCCATACTCTTCTAATATAAGTGTTTCTTCAAAATGGTGTAGCCATTCTTGTATTGTGGGGGCTGCGGGGTTCTTCCAGTTTCGTGCTATTACTGTTTTGGCTGAGTTTAGGATAAACTGAAATAATCGCTGACGAATTCGGCAGATTTTTGGAATTGGTAAATTTAGTAGAACCATAGTTGGTTTCAATATGAAATTGGGGGCAAACAGGTGTTTTAGTAGGGATTCAATTTGTTCCCATAGTGAACAGATTTTTGGGCAACTCCACCATATGTGTGACATGGACCCCTTTAGTCCACACCCTCTCCAACATCTATCAGATGCAGTGGAATAAATACTGCGCAGACGTGATGGAGTGAGATACCATCGTGACATTATTTTATAATTTAATTCTATTATTCTAGCTGACGTGGATGAAGTTTTGGTTGACTGAAAAATTTGCTTCCAAGAAGTGCTATCTAGTTCAATCTCTAATTCTTTGTGCCAGTTGTGAGTATATGATGGTAATTCCGAGCCTATACTAGCAGTCACTATGCGTTTAGCTATAGATAATGTGTGTCTAAGTGTTCCCTTAGTCATGCATTGTGTTTCGAATAGTGTTAATGGCCTCATCCATGCTTGTCTGTGTTCGGATTTCTCTATCAAGTGTACCAGTTGTTTATATTTGAGCCAATGCGTGAAGGCCCCATTCAAATAATCTCCCAACTCACCTCTTTGCTTAACTTTTGACTTTGCTATCAAGTTATATATCTGAGTTGTATGACCAATTTCTAGTCGGGTGGGCCCTGCTTATGTGTAGTCTAGTCCCCCCAGAAACTCTGCGTTTGGTGAAATTGGAGACATTGGTGAACGTAGTGTGGAGATATAGCTAGAATGTGCGATCAATTTATCCCAAATAGAGAAGATGTTTTCATATAGTGGGTATCTATTGGTAGAGTCCGGTCTATGTATCTTAGGAATCCAGCACAGGACTCCCACGTTTGGGGTCTTTAAGATGTGCGAGTCTATTGTTACCCAGGCTTTGATCTGTGCGTTCCTATGCCAATCCAAAATTCTTTGGAGCCCTATAGCTTTATAGTATGTGTCCAGGCATGGTAAACCTAATCCTCCTTCCATCAATGGCCTATATAGTGTATTTTTATTTATTCTAGGTTTTATCGACCCCCATATGTATTTGTTTAGCATACCCTGCCATCTGTTAAGGAGAGATGTGGGGATTTTAATAGGGATAGCCTGCATTACATATAGTATTCTCGGGAGGGTTGTCATCCTTAATGTCTGAATCCTACCTAACCAAGAAAAAGACCCCCCCCCCTCCAAGTATCTAGATCTGTCTGGGTGGAACGAAACAAATTGGAGTAATTTAGTTTGAAGAGTAATCTATCATTTGGAGTGAGATGTATCCCAAGATATTTTAGTGCAGTAGTTTGTAACTTATACGGGCTATGATTCATCAAATCCCCTAGTTCTGCACAAGGGAGATTTATATTTAATATCTCCGATTTAGAGTAATTTATGGAGAAATATGAGAGGTCACCAAAAATCCTAAACTCTTCTGTAACTGCCCTCAAGGAGGTAGTTGGTGTGGTTAGGGACAAAAGGACGTCATCTGCATATAATGACACTTTGTATTCATTCTTGCCCAGGGAGATACCTTTGATGTCATTGTTTTGTCTGATACGGGCCGCTAACGTTTCTATGCTGAGAACGAACAGCAAAGGGGAGAGGGGGCAACCCTGTCTCGTACCGTTACCTATTTGAAACCCTTTTGACAACTGTCCATTAATTCTAACCTTTGCTGTTGGGGATATGTATAGGGCTCGTATTCTATTAATAAGGGCGTCTCCAAATCCAAATTTTTTAAGTGTAGCGAAAAGATATTCCCAATTTAATCTATCAAAAGCCTTTTCGGCATCTGTAGATAAAAAGATGGTGTTTATTTTATTTAATTTAGAATATTCCATCAGCTGTAAAGCTCTAATAGTGTTATCTCTAGCTTCTCGTCCCTCTACAAATCCTGTCTGGTCCATATGAATTAAGGAGGGAAGTATTGGGCTAAGTCGGGCTGCTAGTATTTTCGCTAGAATCTTTAGATCCGTATTTAATAGTGAGATGGGTCTATAATCCGAGGGTGTGTCTAATGTTTTGCCTGGTTTAGGAATAACCGATATGTGGGCTTCTTTCATTAGGGTTGGAAGTTGGTTACCGTTATCTAATGTTTGAAATAAGGACAATAGTGGGGCTATCAATTCTTCTTTAAAAGTTTTATAATATTTATTGGTTAACCCGTCTGGGCCTGGGCTTTTGCCTGAGGGCAGGTCTTTAATAGCCTTCATTATTTCTAAAGCCGTTATTGGTGAGTCTAGGGCCTCCCTCTGTTGTAAGGTGATCGTGGGTAAGTCCACCGAATCTAGGTACGAGAGTATATTCGTAAGAAGGGAGGGATCCTTCTCTTTTGACAAGTTATATATATGTTCGTAATAGTTCCTAAACGACTCTGCTATTTCTGGGTTTCCATGTTTCACTATACCATTCCTATCTTTAATATTATAAATATGGTTTATAGCTGTTTTCTTTTTCAGTGCTTTAGCTAGCAAGGGTCCTGCTTTATTCCCTCCATGAAAGTATATTTTTTTAAGATATAGTGCTTTTTTGTGTGCTTCTCTTTGAAGATGCGTGTTTAAAGCAGCCCTGGCTTTGGAGAGTTTCCCTAATGTATCTGTGCTGCTGGGATTTAGTTTATGCGCATGTTCCGCTTCTACTAGCAGCTGAGTGAGTTTTTGGTATTCTGCATTTCTATTCCTATTTTTTCTCACTTTATGTTGTATACAACACCCCTTAATGACCGCCTTGTGTGCCTCCCATAGGGTTCCCATCCCAGTTACTGTATTATTATTTATTCTGAAGTATTCCTCTATTTTTGCCTGTATATCTTTCATTATTTCTGGATCATGGAGGATTGACTCATCCATCCTCCAAGAGGATGCTCTTGAAGGCCTGTTGTGCCAATCAAGTTCCACCGAAACCGTTGCATGGTCTGTCCATGCAGCCGGGCTTATCTCTGTGTGTGTTGCTAAATGTATGTGGTTATGGTCAAGGAGAAAGTAATCAATTCTCGAGAAGGATTTTTGCGCGTGTGAGTAATGTGTGTAATCTTTTGTTTGAGGATGCTGTAGCCTCCAAATATCCACCATATTATTATTGCGAAAGCAATCTATTATACTGGAGGCCTTAACTGTTGGGCGTATTTTTCTTTTCATTACGGAGGAACTATCAATTTGAGGTTCAAATGCGATATTAAAATCACCTCCAATAACTATTACCCCTTTCCCTAGTTCTAAAATCTTTTTGTTAGCTTTTCTTAAAAATCTCCTCTGCTGGGAATTTGGTGCGTATAGACAGACTAAAGTCACTTGTGTATTAAATAATAGTCCCGTTAAGATAATAATCCTACCCTCCCTATCCTTGTATCTATTTTGGAGGTGAAAGTGGGCATTCTTATGTAAAATAATTCCTACTCCCGCTACCTTCCTGCTTGGATGTGAACTAAAAAAGCCAGTGGGGTATTCTCTGGATGTAAATTTAGGGGCACCTGACTTAACAAAATGTGACTCCTGAATAAAAATAATATCTCCCTTCAGTCTATGAAAATGTAACAATGCTACCGACCTCTTAGTAGGTGAGTTGAGGCCCTTGCAGTTTTGAGTTAAACATTTAATTTGATTTAGTGCCATAATGCTTTAGCTAAGGGGAAATATATATGTCCTCCATCAATGTTTGTGTGCTGATTAGTGTTTTTATATCTCTCCCTATGTAGAGAATGGACCACTTACCCAATAACCTGGTATGAGTCCTAGTGCATCTGCTAGACATAACATCTGGAATTACAAAGTACATGACAACAATTTTGATAGTAACAATAATAAACATAAACAATTCATAAAACTCAAAAAACTGCAAACCATTAGCAACAAAACAAAACTTGATACCAGCCAGGCTGTAATTCAACCCGACTAGCTCAATGGTTGGGGGTACAATTAAAGTTAAGTACTAGGGTACTTGGTTAAGGTAACTGGGGGTTTCAGTATAGCGAGACAGCTAAGGGATATTGGTCTGTCTATTAAAGTGATATCTTTAAGTATCAATCTTAACAATGACATTCGCCATCATCGCAACTAGGCCTTATTTATTAGTTGTGGCATCAAGGTACCCAAGTTCATAATATAACAATACCTTTCTCAAGGTTTATCCCTTAGGGTAGTTATGCTTTGTATTACCTTTAGGTAGAAACTTAAAATGATAGTAGTGCATATTACTTTTACCAATTTACCAGTCCTTTTTGACCAGAGTTCTTGCAGGATCGTTTATTGATCTCTTCTCCTTCAGTCTTCCACTGCTGGATGAGGAAGAGCTGGAGCATTTCTTAGTCTTTTGCGGTTTACTGTCTGCTAGTGTGGGCGTTGGGGTTGAGGGACATCCGCTGGATTCTTCTTAGCTGAGTTGTTTTTCTCTAGTATGTGCGGCATTTTAGGAAGAGGAATGTGCAATGCTCTGCAGAATTCTTCCAGGTCCTCAGCGCTTTTATAGGTTATGATCATATTGTCTTTATTAACTTTCAGGCAAAATGGGTAACCCCATCTATAAAGAATATTGTGTTCTCTCAAGTGTTCAGTTAGAAATCTTGCTTCTCGGCGGTTGGTCAGAGTCATTGGGCTTAGATCTGCGTATACTTGGATGGTCCTCCCTTCAAAAAGAATGGGTGCAGTTTTCCTGGCTGCTTGGGCAATCAATTCTTTATCTTGATACTTATGAAATTTGAGGATTATATCCCTAGGTGGTTCAGAATCTTTTGGTCTGGGTCTCAGAGCCCTGTGCGCTCTGTCTAGTTGGTATGGGGTAGCAGAGGGGTTGTTTGTTAGGTGTTGAAACAGTTTCTGTAGATAAAGCTGGATTGCATCTCCTGTTACTGTCTCAGGCACACCACGGATTCGTAAATTCTGCCTTCTACCCCTATTATCTAGATCTTCTAGTTGGCTCTTGAGTTGCTGTATCTGTATATCCTGTAATGAGAGGCATCTGGAGTGCCCATCCACTATATTAGCCACGTCGTTTGTTTGCTCCTCCATATATTCAATTCTTTCATTGATTTCACTAATATCCTTTTTGACTGCTGCTAAGCCCTCTTTTAAAATTTTTCTTCTTCTTGTAACAGTAAAGTATTAAAGTCTTCTTTTGAAGCAAGTAGGGTTAAGTCTGCTCTGGTGAGTGGTGCTTCACTTTCTGTATCAAGGAGTGTGGGTTTTTGGGAGGGTGGATTTTCTTCTTGCTCAGAATCTATCTCTTGTTCTTGTGAGGTGCTGAGAGCTTTAAAATATGTGTTCATTTTGGCTGTTGTAGCAGACATGTTTTTGTTTATTTTGTCACCTTTATTTTGCTTCCTTGCAGCCATGCTGTGCACCTTAGATTGTTATCTTTATTTTCCTTTTCCCCCAGTGTCAATTTATGCTGCGTGTTATTGCTTATTTATTGTCTGCCTTCTGCTATGCAGATTATGTCTTCCTATGTGCTTAGGTTAGTGTATTGAGATTAAAACCACAGTCTGTCAAAGCTTTGTGTATAAGCTATCTCCCAGCAGGGTAGAAATATGTCCGTTAAGATGTGTGGCGTTATTCTTAGGACAAGGTATAGTTTCTTATTGGGTGGCTAGTTGTTACTCGGTAAATAGCAAATGTAGTAGTCTCTAGGTAGTCTTCACTTTAGGTGCGGTAAGTAAATGGCTACCCCTTTTTTATTATTATGTGCGCAGTTCACGCTTTTTACCTTGGTCTGCTGAGGCCTGTTTGTCGTTCGCCTGCCGGTCCGGATCTCCTTAGTATCTCCTCTTATAAGCTGTCAGCCTTCCACAACTCCGATAGGGAAGTGCGGTACGCTGCTGTTGGTTGTGGGTTAGGCCCAGTCCTCAGGCCTAGACCGGAATGCAATCGGTTAGGTTAACTTGGTATTTCCAGACGATCCGCTTCCAATGTGATGCCTCCAGCAGATGTGCTAATGATAGGGGTTTGTTTTTCGCTGTTTTAGAAAGTTTTCACATGTAATTGCTTTGTCCCCAGTAAGATTTAGCACGGAGCTCCAGCTACATGCGACTGATCATGGCGGCAGTCGACTCCGCCCCCTAAATCAATTTTTTTTTATTATTAACCCAGCAGTGGATTATCCACTGCTGAGCTAATCATTTAAAAAAATGAAATCAATTGCATTATGTGAAACTGGACCTAAGCAGTACTAATAAGTAAATAAATATATAAATTCCTCCACTGTGGATTCATTTAATATTCTTTTGAATGTGATTCTGGTGTGAGGTTAGTTGGTTAAAGAGATTTAGGGCAGCCAACAGGAGCAAAGCAAGGTAAAGACTGAGGAGGAAGCATGGAGGTGCAGTATAAGTTTACTGACTGGAACAGCAGAACTACTATGGGAAGCTGTAAAATCTGAGACAGAGAGAAAACAAAAACTATAAAAATAAACCTTACATTAATGTGTGAAGTATCAGCATGACACTATACATCAGCCACAGCAGCACATGCCACTTCTTTGCTAGGAACAAGTTCCCGCTCACCTTGCACTAGACAATGCTGCATGGGGAGGGGTGTGTGTGCACTCACTTATTCTTCCCACTGACACCTTTCTACAAAGCACTGTTCCCCTAACAAACTTCAGTTATTTGATCTTAGGGCCACAGCAGAAAGAGCAGGGCTAAGGGGACCAGCAGACTGGATGCTGTCTGTCCAAGGCTGCATGGATACAGTGTGAGATGAGTCACACAGCCTCAAGACTGAAGAGAGCAGTGTATGCTGCTGCACAGATGCTCAAATCCTCACGTGCTTGCTGCTCCAGCTTTCTGCTGCATGCGCCTACAGTCAGCCCTACCCAGAAACAATCCCCACCACCAGAACAGTTACCTGGTAACAGTGGTAACCCCAGTAGGACCTTTTCTGATGCAGTGGGAATGGCTGGATGCCGAGTTAGGGCTTTGCATTCAGTGCTGCACAGTGCACATCTAAAACAGCACATGGCAATAGCTTGGCATATCACATGACACCGGCACGGTCTGGCACAGTTTAAAAAAAAAAATATATATATATAAGCAGAGTACTTTTGACTGTGACAGTATTAGGACTGAATGTGTGTGTTTCCCATGTCAAATCAGCAGTCTGGAATGAACCATTTTTTTTTTTAGGACTCTTGGGCCCCTCAACAGAAACTGGGCCCTGGGCAGCTGCCCCTTTTGCCCTGTGTTAAAGACGGTCCTGGTCCTAACACATTCTAAAGTCAATAGTTAAGAGTTTTATGGTACAACGCTGTAACATAAAACTCATAACTAAAGTGCTAAAAAGTACACTAACACCCATAAACTACCTATTAACCCCTAAACCGAGGCCCTCCCGCATCGCAAACACTATAATAAAATTTTTAACCCCTAATCTGCTGCTCCGGACACCGCCGCCACCTACAATATATTTATGAACCCCTAATCTGCTGCCCCCAACATCGCCGACACCTACATTATATTTATTAACCCCTAATCTGCCGCCCCCAATGTCGCCGCAACCTACCTACACTTATTAACCCCTAATCTGCCGCCAGAATGTCGCCGCCACTATAATAAACATATTAACCCCTAAACTGCCGCACTCCCGCCTCGCAAACATTAGTTAAATATTATTAACCCCTAATCTGCTGTCCCTAACATCGACGCCACCTAGCTACATTTATTAACCCCTAATCTGTCGCCCCAACGTCGTCGCCGCCACTATATTAAAGTTATTAACCCCTAAATCTAAGTCTAACCCTAACACCCCTAACTTAAATATAATTTAAATAAATCTAAAGAAAATTATTATCATTAACTACATTTTTTCTATTTAAAACTAAATACTTACCTATAATATAAACCCTAAGATAGCTACAATATAACTAATAGTTACATTGTAGCTATCTTAGGGTTTATTTTTATTTTACAGGCAAGTTTGTATTTATTTTAACTAGGTACAATAGTTCTTAAATAGTTATTAACTATTTAATAACTCCCTAGCTAAAACAAATGCAAAAGTAGTGTTAGTCTATGAGTGTGTATGTATATTTTCTGTGGGTCTCTCTGTGAGGTTGGGTGTGTATGTCTTTGTGCATTTCCTGTGGATGTCTGATTGGTATCTCTGTGAGGGTGTGTGTATGTTTGTCTTTGTGTATTTTCTCTGGATGCCTCTGTGAAGGTGGGTGTGTATGTCTGTGTTTTCTGTGGATGTCTCTGTGAGAGTGTGTGTATGTTTGTATGTATGTCTGTGTTTTCTGTGGATGTCTCTGTGAGGGTGTGTGTTTTCTGTGGGTGTCTCTTTGAGGGTGTGTGTATGTCTTTGTGTGTTTTCTGTGGATGTCTCAGTGAGGGTGTGTGTATGTATGTCTTTCTGCGTTTTATGTGGTTGTCTCTCTGTGTGTGTATGTCTGTGTGTTTTCTGTGGGTGTCTCTGTGTGTGTGTGTGTGTGTATGTTTTTGTGTGTTTTCTGAGAGTGTCTCTGTCCGTGTTTCATTGGGTGTATGTGCAAGTTTGAGTTTGTGTGTGTGTGTGTCCATTGTCTTTTCCTTTTGAGGACATTTTGACCTTACTACTGATTATTGGGGGCGGCAGATTAGGGGTTAATAAATGTAGGTAGGGGGCGTCGATGTTAGGGACGGCAGATTAGGGGTTAATAATATTTAACTAATGTTTGTGAGGCGGGAGTGCGGCGATTTAGGGGTTAATATGTTTCTCAACCGGCTCTCCCCATTGATTCCTATGGGGAAATCGTGCACGGGCACGTACGATCAGCTCACCGCTGACTTAAGCAGCGCTGGTATTGGAGTGCGGTAATGAGCAAAATTTTAATCATCGCTCACTTCTTGTCTTTTAACGACGGGTTTGTAAAAACCCGTAATACCAGCGCTGCAGGAAAGTAAGCGGTGAGAGAAAACTGCTCGTTTGCACCGCATAGCCTCTAACGCAAAAATTGTAATCTAGCTGTTTGTTTGCTAGCACACTAGTGCTTAATTATACATTATAGTCATTGCATTTTATATGTGTGTAAAACATAAATGACAAAATACACAGTTTACAAATGGAGTAACTTAACTTTACAATGTCTCAGGAGAGTATTGATACCAGGGTTGAGATTATATATATGGTGTGGGTTTCAGCGCAACTGCTGAAACCCACACCGCCTGTAAGTTCACTTTGCACATCAGGTGACTCACATATACAGTTCCGTAAGTTGGATAAACCAGCGACGTTCAGAAATGTGCGGAAATAGAAATTTCTGCGGTCGGCAGTGACTTACGGCAGTTTATTATTATTAATTGCCTATGCCTAAGAAAAAAAATATGTTTAATCGCCCGTAAAAGTCGAACCCGAAAAAATCAACCCAACACGTCAAAACCCCATCCCTCTCACATCGCAACTAATAATAAAATGTATTAACCTTTAAACCGCCATCCCCCCACAATGCAATCTACCTATTTAAACTGTTAACCCCTAATCCGCCATCCCCCCACAACGCAGAGTACCTATCAACACTATTAATCCCTAAACTGCCATCCCCCCACAACCCAAAGTACCTAATTACCCTATTAACCCCTAATCCGCCAACCCCCACATCACAAACTACCTATTAAAGCTATTTACCCGTATTCCGCCAACCCCCCACAACACAATCTACCTATTTAAACTATTAACCCTTAATCCGCCACCCCCCAAAATGCAAAGTACCTATCAACATTATTTATCCCTAAACTGCCATACCCCCATAACGCAAAGTTCTTAATTACCCTATTAACCCCTAAATCGCCATCCCCCACAACGCAAAGTATTAATCTAATCACTAAGGGGTCGACTTATCAAGCTGTGGCAGACAGGGAAGCACATTAGCGCCCCTGTCTGCCGCAGCTTGCCTCTGGCGGGCTGAATTCCGCTGCCAGAATTCAGCATTGCACACGAGCGCTATCAACCCCTAAGTCCCCTAACCTAACACTCCCTAAACTAACCCCAATTAACTACAATTACATAAAATAAAAAGATTACCTTTAAAAATTAATACAAGTTCCAAAAAATAAATAAATCCTATCTTGGGGGCATGTCTCTGGGCAGCACCTTGAATGGTTGCAATGTTGGTTGCTCTGAGTGGATCACAGATAATCTGCTTAGTATCAGTGAATATGAAGACCATTCAACTACTTCACCCTGATATTTAAAGTCTACAGATCAAGCCAATATGAATGATATGTTCTTATAGGGAATTTCACCTTTGCTAGACAATCTGATGCATTGAGGCCTAAGACAGACTCTTCATCGAAAGGCTCTCAACGGCCCCCCGGTAAACCTAAAGGCTGGGTAGACAGTGCGTAGACACTGATAACTTTTTTATTTTTGTTGTGTAAATTAAAATGGCATTAGACCCTTGGGAACAGGAGATTCTACATCTCTTTAAAGAACATTTTACAGCTCTTGAACAAAGCATCCATGAAGCCTTTGAGAAGGTGACTGAGGTTATGAACCTGCTAACGCATCCTGATCCAGAGCAGAGAATTATGCAGCCAGCTACATTCAAAAAAATGCTTCTACCCCAAAGTTGGAAAAATACATCTACAGATTGTCAAATCTTCATGACAAATAAGAGTACAACAGTGGAAGCCTTACCTGGCGATACTCCTAATACATTATCATCAACGGTAAAAGAGGTAGATTCCACTAATCTATATTTGCAGATCCAAGTCCAGATTACTCCTAAATTGATTGGCGGCTTGACGTCCACCTCGAAGCAACAGGGGAGTGCTTGTTCCCCGAAGAAGCCATATTATATATCCACCCCCCCAAGGCTCCCAGAGCCAGACGGACGCGGTGGTGCGGGCATATGGCCATGAGGAAAGTATAGGTATGAGCAGATACTTCCCACATTCTTACCCCACAAACCCACTCTGATCGCTCTGGAGCTAGATATTGGTTCATCTGTTCTAAAATGGCTTGTAGACGTTTTATACCGGCCTTTTAATCCGGGAAGGCTTCTCGGGACTTCTACCTAACTGGCTGCTCTATGTGGTTTGCACATACTTTATGAACGCACGGATGAGTCTTGGTGGCAGTATTTATATGTGTACATATGTATTTATATGTACTGTATATATGTATTTACAGATATATATATACACATATAAATACATATGTACACATATATAGACAAATATATACAGTATATATATTGGAGACCTTTACATTTAAGTAGATGTAAACATGTAAAAACATATTTATGCAATATTCATATTTGATAAAGTGTTTTACTATCTATTTATTAAAGGGACACTGAACCCAACATTTTTCTTTTGTGATTCAGATAGAGCATACAATTTTTTTTTTTTTTTATAATTATTTTTATTAATGATCCATTTTGGGGTACAGAAGGCAAGACATGAGATTAATGCATTATTTACATAGTTGGGGGTGGAGTACAATTCAAGCTTGTAAAAAGAAAAAAGAAAAAAATATGAGAAAACTCCTACAGAGTTCATGATATTATGTCTTAATATTCAGTTTAACGTCTCAATTACCTTTCAATGGATATTTTTTTTCTTTTTTTTTTCCTCCTTTTTTCTCCTTTCCCTTCCTCTTCCTTCCTTAAATAAGCTAAACACAAAAAAAAAAAAAAAAAAAAAAAAAATATAAATAAAAAAAAAAAAAATTTCCCGTCTCCTTCTCCCAGTCCGCACCCCCCCCCACCTCCCCTCTACCAAATACCCAATAGAACCAGTTCTGAGTTTCTGAAGGGGAATATCAGATTTTTGATTTCTGTCTCTGAGTGACTTTTAATGAATTTTGACCAATTCTTAAAGAAGATTTTTATGTCTTGTTCACTGTTTAAATCTGTGTCTCTTTGCTCCAACATGCACTGTTTTTTGAGACAGTTTTTTATTTCTATGATCGTGGGAGCCTTATATCTTTTCCATCCCTTAAAGATGAGGTACCTGGCTGCTAATATAGATAGGATTATTAATTTCTCGTGGGGGAATTGTTCTTTGCTTTGTTTTATACAAAATACTATTTGTGTTAATGTAAATTCCACCGGGGAGATATCGATTAAGTTATTAAGCCAGTATTCTACCTTATGCCAAAATTGTCTGATTTTAGGGCAATTCCATATCATGTGTTTTAAATCTGCAGCAAGAAAAGAACATTTTGGACATTTGTTGAAATTTGAATTGTGTATTTTATGTCCCTTTTCTGGGGTAAAGTATGCTTTGTGCAATAACTTGACATGTGCCTCCCTCCAAGTAGCGGAGAGCGTAGCACATGCCACTTTATTGATTGATTTTTCAATAAATTTTGAGTCAATGCTATTAGTAGCTAATTCCTTGTTCCAGTCAGATGCTAACTGTATTAAGACACTACTTCCCTTACTATTGTTTAATAAAGTATGGCAGGGGGTTATAGACATAAGACCTTTTTTAATTAATGTAAGCCAATTTTCTATTTCTCCCAGCGTCCAGCACCATCCTGTATCTCTGACTAATTCTGAGATGTAATGCCTTATTTGTAAATACGCAAAGAAATCATTATTTGGTAGCTTATGTTCGTTTCTGAGTTCTTCAAATGTTTTTACACATTGTAATTCTTTATTAATACACTGATGAAGTTTATCCAGTCCTAACATAGACCATTTGTTGAAAATCACTGAATTTAGGCCAGGCTGAAAGCAAGGGTTCCCTGTTATTGATAAGAAATGTGAAGCTTTGCAATTAATTTTTAACAGGGTTCCTATTTTCCACCATGCCTTGACCGGGTTTAAAATTGATTTTAACGTCTTAATCGCATTGGGTAAGGCTTTTGGAGCACAGTGTACTAGAGCTACTGGGAGATATGGACGGCATATGTTTTCATCTAACATTGTGTTGGTCACATAATTTTTCGAGAGTAGCCAGTCCGCCACTGTTCTTGCTAGGAAGACTAAATTGTATATTCTAATGTCGGGTAGCGCTAAGCCTCCGAATCCTTTCCCTGCTGATAATTTAGATAGGGATATCTTAGGTCTGTTCCCTTGCCAGATAAAGTTTCTAACTGCTGTATTGTGAAAACGAATGTCTTTCTCAAAAATAAATATTGGAATATTTTGTAATATGTATAATAGCTTCGGAAGAAGAACCATTTTATACAGTGCTATTCTGCCAGATAGTGAAATTGGTAGGTTTTGCCAATTTCTCATTTTTTCCCGAATGTTTACCAAAATTGGTGTGATGTTAAATTTATATAAATCTGACTGCTCAACTGGAATAGAGATTCCTAAATATGTAAATGTATCAGTGACTTCTTTAAATACACAGTTCTTGATTGACTCTGAGTTCTTTCTGAGCCAATAAATCTCAGATTTGGATTTATTTATTCTATAGCCGGAAAAAGAGCCAAATTGTTCTATTATGCGGATGAGTTTAGGTATATTTCTTTTAGTGTTTGCAATATAAAGAAGTACATCATCCGCATATAGTGCGATTTTCATTTCATGATTGTTTATCTTGACTCCCTCGAGATCTTTTCTTATCCTGAGTGCCAGGGATTCTATCGCTATATTGAAGAGGAGGGGGGACAAGGGACAGCCCCGACGTGTACCCCTCTTTATTTCAATTTCTGAGGATAGAAGATTATTGATTATTAGTTTCGTGGACGGTTGCTTGTATAAATTTTGTATGAAATTAGGAAATTTATCTTTAAACCCAAATTTGTCTAAAGAGGTAAATATGTGGCTAGAAAAGACGGAGTCAAAGGCCTTTTCGGCATCAATTGTTACAATTGCGAGGTCAGGGCTGTCCCCTGCACCCCCCCGCTCCTAGAAAAGTATTCTGTTATCGTCAAAACTTCCCGTATCTTGGCTGCAGAGTTTCGAGATTTAAGAAAACCTGCTTGGTCCGTGTGGATAATCTGATTAAGAATTCCTTGAAGTCTCTGGGCTAAAATCGAGGTCATAATCTTATATTCTGAGTTTAAGAGGGCTATAGGCCGATAAGATTCCCTTAGGGAGGAATCTTTCCCTCCCTTGAGAAGTAATGTTGTGTGAGATGCGGAAAAACTAGGTGGTACTATTTTGTCATTTATATAGAACTCATTATAGAGGTTGCATAACAATGGGGTTATTTCTGAGGTTAAGATCTTAAAAACCTCATTAGGTAGCCCGTCTGGGCCGGGTGCTTTGTGTAGTGACATTTGAGATATCGTCTCACTAATTTCTTTTTCAGTAATTGGGTTGTTCAGATTTTTTAGTAATTCTTCTGGGACTATAGGATATTGTAATTTACTCCAGTATTCCTTGGCCTGATCTTCATCTGTGGTTTTCATTGAATAGAGATCTTTGTAATATTTTTGAAAAGCCTCTAATATATCTTCTGATTTTGTTAGAGTCTTACCTTCCTGCTGGATTTTATCAATAAAATTGGCTTTCTTTTCTCCCTTGACTAATTTAGCTAATAATCTACCCGATTTATTGCCAAACCGGTACATTTTAGCTTGGAATCTGAGGTCTTTTTGAGTTTCCAAAAGCAGTGTTAGCGCGTCTCTTTCATTTTTGGCTTTAATATATCTGGCCCAATTGAAACTTGATTTTTGCAAAATATATCGATTATATGAATTTACGACAAATCTAGTAGCTTCTAACTCTCTTTTCTTTAGTTTTTTTGAGATCATGGCAGCATATGCGGTAATTTCACCTCTAATGACCGCTTTTGCGGCTCCCCAGAAAATTTCTGGTCTATTGATATACTCAGAGTTAAACTCGATGTATTCTTTGAATTTATTTTTCAAATGGTTCTTAAATTTCAAGTCATTTGCCAAATAATGGGGAAAAATAAATCTTATCGGTGCATTCGTTATTTGGTATGACTGTATCTCCAAAAAAATTGGGGAATGATCGGATAAGGTTATTGGTGTAATCCCTGAGTTAATAGTTTTTGTGCGTAGTCGTTCATCTATTAAGAATAGATCTATTCTCGACAGCGTCTTGTGTGCTTTGGATAGGCATGTATAATCCCGCACATCAGGATTCTGCATCCGCCAAATATCTTTTACTGCTAAGTTTTGAATAATTTTTTTAAATATATTTGATTCTAAGTTATCTTTTTTGTGTTTTATTCGTCTGCTGTCATACCTCAGTCTATCCAATGGGGAACAAGGGGCCATGTTGAAGTCACCTCCTATTATCAGAAGACCTTGTGAATATGACAGTATATTAGATTGTATTGAATTCCAAAAATCATAATCTAATTCGTTTGGTGCATAGATGTTACATAGTGTATATGTTTGTTTGGCAATTTTAAGTTTCAACATAAGAAATCTCCCCTGTGGGTCGCTCTTAGAGTGTATTAATTCGGGTTCTACTCTTTTTCCTATCAGAATGGCCACTCCTCTCTTCCTCTTAATACTAGGTGCGGCAAATACATGTTTAATCCATGAGCCCTTCAATTTCATCATCTCTTCCATGCTTAAGTGTGTTTCTTGCAGGAACATTATATCTGCATGCATCTTTCGCATGTGAGAGATGATGGCTTTCCTCTTTATGGGAGTTGAAATACCCCCCACGTTCCAGGAGATGACTTTGAATTTGTCAGTCAGCTTTATCATTAAGTCTCACGTACTAAAGAGTGAGAGGGACGAGGGGGGCGAGAGAGGAAAAAAGGAACGGGAAGAAGAGAGAGAAAAAAAAAAAAAAAAAAAAAAAAGGAAGGAAATTGACTCATAACACTCAATCTAGTGAAAAGGGGGGAAAAATATCCCCTCTTTTTTTTTTTTTTCCCAGCTCTGGGGTATTTATTTACCAAGGTTTTTGTAACTTTCTTATAGTTCATAGTAAATTCTTACAGGATTTACACAATGGATATTTGCTTTCATAGCTTCTCTTATCTTAATGACCTCGCATAGAGAGGTTATCCTATAGACTCTATCTCGGCCATAAACTTTTCGGCCTCTCGTATGTCTTCAAAGAAATACGTTTCATTTTTAATGACTATTTTAAGTTTGGCTGGGTAGATTAGAGTTGCTCGGATCCCTTTCTGTATTAATTTTGTGCAAAGTGGTGCTAGTTCTCGCCGTTTTAAGGAGGTTTCGGCCGAGAAATCCTGGAATAATAAGATATTGGCTCCATCTATATTAATGGGTTGTTTTTTCCTATATTGTTGAAGAATACTAACTTTGTCTAGGAAATTTAAGAAGCGTACTATTACTGGTCTAGGTTTATTGTTAGGTTTGTTGTCATGTGGGAGTGGGCCTATCCTGTGTGCTCTTTCCACTATTAGTTGCGTGGTGGGTAATTCAAGTAGTTGAGCTAAATTTTCTGTTATGAAAAGTGTCAAATTTTCATATTTCTTCCCTTCAGGAATGCCAATAATTCTAACATTATTCCTGCGGGATCGATTCTCTAAGTCTTCCAGTCTGGTTTGTAATTTTTGAATCTTTGTTTCTGTGTCTTCTAATTTGGAGGTCTGTATATTAGTGAGGTCTTCAAGGTCTGAAACCCTTTGTTCTACCTCCTGAAGCCTATTGGAAAATTGTCTAACTTCTGAGGTTAGCAAAGTAATTTCCTGTTTTATTTCTGTTTTCAAGGAGTCAAATTTTGGGGTTAAAGCTTCAGAAATTTTTGCAACTAGGTTTTCCATGTTTATTGTCTCATTTGCTAAGGTTGTCCTAGGGGTTGAGAGATGTATATCTGTTGTTGTGTCTAGAGTTCCTTTAGATTTCTTATCCTTATGTCTACTCGCCATGTTTGGGGAAAGAGTTTTGTTAAGATATTTGTCCATGTACTGGGTGCGTGACTAGGGGAACTTCACTCTAGTTAAGAGTGGTCCCATAAAAGAGAGTGAGTGTGAAAAAAAAAAATAATTAGTGCCTATTTGTGCTTTGAAAATTTGTTGATTGTGAAAATTTAAGGTGATTTAAGGGGCAGCCCCACAGTTGGGGGGGGGGGGGGAAGAGGAGGTGAAAAAATGTGCTTAGGTGTGTCCTGTGAGGAGAAAAATAAGGAAGAGAAAAAAAAAAAGAAGAAAAAAAAAAAAAAAAAAAAGGGGTGAGTGAAGTTTTATTTCAGATTGTAGATCAAACAATGGCGGTGGTTAACCTTGTTCTTGAACTAAAGGAAAATGAGGAGGACAACCAGGTTATTAAATTATAAATAGATATCTATTCCTAGATTCTCTGTGTCCTCTATTAAGAATTCTTCAACTTGTGTTAGTTTTTCTAATCTGTATGTTATTTGGTGACTTGGAACTTATTTTTCAGCGAGTTAGGTGCTAGCTTAGATTGAAAGGGGGCATCCTATTGTGACATATGTCAAATGTCCTGTGGAGGAAATGCTAGTTAACCAATTGCTGTAATTATACGAATCTCAGAAGAGAAAAGTAATGTAACTATACTAGTCTAAAACTGTATAGTTTATATATTAGCAAAAGATGTGTGTATCTCCTAAGAAAAAGATGTGGTATACAGTACAATAATAATGAATAGTACACTGCCTGTGTGTCTCTTGAGAAAAAGAAAAAATAATTGACATTAAGCAATCAAATTCCAATTATAGGCAGGTAGCTCAATCTCTAAGAAGCTAAATTTCTAATGATGTATAGATTTTTAAATCTGATGCTTTGTATAATAAGCTTATAGAAATAAGACAAGTATGTATTCTGTTTCTGGTGATATTGAGAGCAGACAACAGTTTGTAGATGCCGTTCTATTAACAGGTGAAAGTACTCAGTCCGGTGCTTTATGCTAAGATTGAACAGGCCTCTGATGATATATAACACACTGCCTATATGTCTCCTGATAAAAGTAAAAGTGATTGGAAGTAAACAGTCAAAATACAATATTATGTATATAATTCAATCTCTGAAAAGGCTGAATTACTAGTAATATGTAAATTATTGAATCTAGTACCCTATACAGGAAACTTGAGATTAGGCAACATATTGTAACTGCAGTTCTATAAGCAAAAAAAAAAACACCAGGAATAAAACGACAAAAAAGCAAAAAACAAGTCCAGTATCTTATAATATGTTTGTAGGCAGTAAAACAGAAGATCCTGCTGTTTGTTGCAGGGAAACAGAGACATGAAAAGTATTCCTTATAGGTATATCTCCAAGTTTACTTTATGGTGTAGTTCTTTCTAATCAAGTTCATGGTGTATTTTGAGTTCATCATCCATGTGTAAGTTTGTTACAGATTTGTAACTAAGTAGCAATCCCATTTGTTTAACTTTGTAGTCTTATTTTTTGTTCTTTATTTCCCTCTTACACTAAGGTATATCAAGGCATGTAACTTTGAGTTTCCCTTGTAATATGATCTATGTCTCTTGTTGCATCTATTTTAATGGTCTTATAAGAGAGCTGAGGGAATAATTAAACAAATATATGTTCTCAAGCGGAGAAATTGTAAATTCACATAGTTTGTTTGTACTCACCTGCCTCCCCCGTGGTGCCTTTGAGAAACTGCGGTCTTGCTAGTTGTTAAGTGATGCAGGGCCCTTCAAGTATGGAAGGATAGAAGGATCGGCTTTTTCTCACTTTGCCTCCTCCCGTATAGCTCCCGCGCTATAGGAGGAAATCAGCCAACCGATTGAGATCACGGTCGGGCTTACTGCTGTACAGTAGTTGGCTTGTCGAGCTTTGTAGGTTCTAGTGGCAGCGTGTGACTCCAGTCGCTCCCAGCACCCTGAAACCTTCTGTCCTCCTCCTCCCGCGCAGCATCGGTGGGGGAGGGGGGATCCGGTGATCGCTTTGGTGCTGGCCTTCTCGCCGCGTTCGTGTCGTGGTCGATCGCTTCTACCAGCTCCCGGTTCCTGATGTGGGAGTCTTGACGCTTTGAGCACTCGTTACCAGATCAGCCCTGGTCCACCTCCTCCCGCGCAGCACCGGTGGGGGAGGAGGGAGTGCTCTCACGTCTACGATGATCTCAGGCGGGCCGTGTGTGATACCCTGACAGTTTCGGCAGGAAGATCAGCTGTTCATACCAGGTGGGGAGGCAGGATAAGTCGAGCTGGGCGTCCAAGGTGGATATGTCAGTGAGCTAGAGATGCAAGACCACCGCTCGCGCACAGTGGCTACCTCTCCCCACTCAGATCAGAACCCCGGTGGGAAGACAACTCGGCAAAAAAATGGGTTAGTAGTCCGTTTTAATCTGTTTCTTGTTATTATTAAATTTGAGTCTGATTCTTGAATATTACAAGCTTTCCAAGCTGGGGAATAAGGAACAGTGGTATGTAGTTCCACTGTGTGTTCCGATGGCGTGTGTGCTTTGCCGTCCTGGTAGCTACCCCAGGTATCAGGGGTTGGCGCGTGGAAATTCCGCCAGGTGCTTAGGACTGGAGGACACCTCTCAGCAACCTGTGCTAAGCTCCTCCTCCGGAACCAGCCTCTAGAGCATACAATTTTAAGCAACTTTCTGATTTACTCCTATTATCAAAATATATATATATATATATATATATATATATATATATATATATATATATATATATATATATATATATATATATATATTGGTAACGTATATGAGGTATTTCTGGGAAAAAGCAAGCAGGGATTCTTGCCTAGATGTGCTAATTTCCTAAGCAAATATTTACATTATATTTATATATATATATATATATATATATATATATATATATATATATGTGTGTGTGTGTGTGTTTATGAATAAATATAAGATATTCTTGTATGTGAAGAACATTGGAATGTGAAATATTTATATTTTCATGTTGGGTTAGCTCACTTGAGAATATGCAATCGGGTTTGCGCACAAGTAGGGTGTTAGGTTTTTTCCTAATTTTTTGCTCCATTGACTTCTATGGGGGAATAGGTTATTGCATGCGCAATATTGTAAATTAGCCTTTTTGCGCACATCGGGTTAGCGCACGAGTAAAAGCAGTTTACTTTGAACTTAAGATATGAGCACAACACAATACGTGCAAAAAGCTTACTTCTAGCGCAGTTAACGTTCAAGCTGGATCGTTAAATAACACTCCGCTTGTAATCTGGCCCATAGTCACTTCAATATCTTACAAACTATAACCATTCAATATGCACCATTAGTAATGACCTAACTGAACTTCTTAAGTAGCCTATGAAGGAGTTTATCTTATGGACCTGAACATCATTTTTAACTTTTCTTTATCAATGCACAACAATGTGAATAAAACATTACTATATCATGCAAAGAATAAACACATATGAAGATTTGGTTTTCCGGTATGTAATATGAATGAAATAATGATTTCAAGCAAGGGATAATTTTGTCATGAAGAAGTTTATTCAATTCAATTGGCAGAGCATCTGGAACTGAGGCTTTTCCTAATGCTTCTTTTAAATTTCTACTCTGTATCTCCGCTTTTGTGATAGAGGAATTTAGATCATCCATCTCCTCCAGGGAAAGGTTGCCAATTTAATATTCTGGTTTTTGCATGTAGTTTTTATAATCAGTAGGTAGTCTCTCCAATTAGAAATCAACCATTTTTTTAATTTCGAATTACCTTCCATAGCTGAGAAAGACATTATTGTGTGATAAGAGATCAGAATGTCACTATACAGCCTGGACTTGAACCTGGGACCTGGTTCTACATCTGCTGCTATTATTTCCCAGTCTGTTGTCTTACCTCTTCACTACCAGATAGCTTGTTCACAGGCTGAGGTTTTGGGGATTTTGTTACCTGCAGCTTTGGCTCTCTGGCTCCACCTGCCTGCCTGCTGTAGGTAATCATGTAATATGCAGTATGCTATATTAGGCAGGTTTGCTGTGAGTTCCTTGTCTGCATTTCCTGGTGCCTGACTTCTGCTTCAGTTTTTGACTGCTCTACTGGATTATTCCCTTGGCTCTGTGTTTTGTTTCTGGACTGATTTCCTAGTATCTGACCCTGGCTGGTTTCCTGATAATCTCTAAGGATTATCCTGGGTACTTTTGCTTGTTCCCTACCTGTTATTGCAGAGTTACCTGTTTACTGCATATTTAAGTTCCTGACTGCTATTGCAGAGATACCTGTATACAGCATATCTACATTCCCTGCCTGTCATTGCAGAGTTACCTGTCTACAGCATAGCTACGTACCCTGCCTGCTACTGCAGTTACCTGTCTACAGCATATCTACGTATTTTGCCTGCATATACAGAGTTACATGTCTACAGCTTATCTACATATCATGCCTGCCATTACAGAGTTACCTATCTACAGCATATCTACGTACCCTGACTTCTATTGCAGAGTTACCTGTATACAGCATATCTATGTTTCCCTGCCTGCTATTGCAGATTTACCTGTCTCCAACATATCTAAATATACTGCCTGTTATTGCAGAGTTTCCTGTCTACAGCATATCTACATTTCCTGTCTGCTATTGCAGTGTTACCTGTCTACAGCATATCTGCGTACCCTGCCTTCTATTACAGAGTTACCTGTGTACAGCTTATCCATGTATCCTGCCTGTCATTACAGAGTTACCTGTCTACAGCATATCTACGTACCCTGCCTGCTATTGCATAATCACCTGTCTACTGCATATCTTTGTATCCTGCTTGCTATTGCAGAGTTACCTGTCTACTGTATATCTATGTATCATGCCTGTTATTGCAGAGTTACCTGTCTACAGTATATCTACATTACTTGCCTGCTATTGCAGAATTGCCTGACTACCAAGTGTCTACATTTCCAGCCTGCATCTTGTATCCTGACTACAGCGCTGCAAGTGTTAACCTTGGTTGCTCTTCTAACACTTGTCCTGGAAGCTGTGTTGTTTAGCATTCCTTCTTGAAGCTTACTCAAGTATTCTGATTGCCTTGGTGTACTACCTGCCTGCTTTGAGACTGTCTGAACTGTGTTACCAACCTTGTATACTTGTCTGCACAGCGACTTTGCCTTATCTCCAGTCGGTATTTATCTGCATTGCTAATTCATCTGTCAAAGCACGTCAGAACGGTCATTCACCAGCAAAAAAGACAAAGGTATTTAAAGATCCTCCAAATAGTATTCATAAGCATGCCTTTATCTGGTCTGGCAATCCACCATCTTTATACATTTAATTTTGATCTCACATTAGCTGCCTTACTGCTGCAACAATATTGATAGCAGTAAGTGCCAGGAGAATATTACTTTTAGCAAAGCCCATTTTAGGCAGACTTACAGTTCAGGCGTATAGGATGCTGGTGCATTAGGTACTGCTCCCCAACCTAGATGTTGCTACCACCCCAGAGGCGAGTCACGTGTACAGGTCCACCACAACGGCAACCCGAGTAAAAGCCTACCATAGGGACTGCCATCTTCGGCTAGGTGGTAGGGACAAGCTTCCTCGTATAACCAACTTCACTCGTTTCCACATTTAGTACTGTAACTGCTGCCTTGTAGTTTCCCTCATGAGTATATCAAATGGCCTACAGCTGATGTTCACTGACAATTAATTTTCTGAGAGTACAGCTCCCGGTTGCTTTCATAGACGCTTCAGCAGCAGAGTTCTCGGCAGAATGCTTACTGTCTAGGGCGATCTTGCTTGAGGCTTGGCATTCAGCTCTACTTTGCATGCTTCACCTGTGCACTGCCTGAGTCTCCGCATTATAAAATATAAAAATGGGGTGGAGAAATATCATTATAGTTTGCTAGACAGAGTGAAAAGCTAATTGTCCAATTAATGTTATAGACAAAAAAGAAATCAAAATTTGTCATTTTGGTCGATCATGTTCAAGCTGTACATTTAACTGGTAGTTACAATAAAAACTTAATAAACCAAATTTTTATTGTTCCCACAGCAGCTCACTGTAAAACAATGCTATACCGTTTTCTAGATTACACAATGGATCTACAAAAAACAATATCAAATGTAAAATTACATTGTGCAAACTTTTTTTTTTTTTTTTATATTTATTGAAGAAAGTATACATACATTGGATAATAACAGACACCGAATTTATCCAGTTCAATAAAGTACATAGAACATTTGGCATCATATATAACATACTTGTGTTACTTTCCTGTCTTTTGTGACATTGTGCAAACTTTTAATGTGCAAAATACAGTGGGGAAAAAAGTATTTAGTCAACCACCAATTGTGCAAGTTCTCCCACTTAAGAAGATGAGAGAGGCCTGTAATTTTCATCATAGGTATACCTCAACTATGAGAGACAAAATGTGGAAACAAATCCAAACAATCACATTGTCTGATTTGGAAAGAATTTATTTGCAAATTATGGTGGAAAAATTATTTTGTCAATATCAAAAGTTCATCTCAATACTTTGTTATATACCCTTTGTTGGCAATGACAGAGGTCAAACGTTTTCTGTAAGTCTTCACAAGGTTGTCACACACTGTTGATGGTATGTTGGCCCATTCCTGCATGCAGATCTCCTCTAGAGCAGTGATGTCTTGGGGCTGTCACTGGGCAACACAGTCTTTCAACTCCCTCCAAAGGTTTTCTATGGGGTTGAGATCTGGAGACTGGCTAGGCCACTCCAGGACCTTGAAATGCTTCTTACAAAGCCACTCCTTCATTGCCCGGTCGGTGTGTTTGGGATCATTGTCATGCTGAAAGACGAGCCACATTTCATCTTCAATGCCCTTGCTGATGGAAGGAGGTTTACACTCAAAATCTCACGATACATGGCCCCATTCATTCTTTCATGTACATGGATTAGTTGTCCTGTTCCCTTTGCAGAGAAACAGCCCCAAAGCATGATGTTGCCACCCCCATGCTTCACAGTAGGTATGGTATTCTCTCTCCTCCAAACACGACAAGTTGTGTTTCTACCAAACAGTTCTACTATGGTTTCATCTAACAATATGATATTCTCTTAATCCACTTCTGGATCATCCAAATGCTCTCTAGCATACTTCAGACGGGCCCGGACATGTACTGGCTTAAGCAGGGGGACACGTCTGGCACTGCAGGATCTGAGTCCCTGGCAGTGTAGTGTGTTACTGATGGTAGCCTTTGTTATGTTGCTCCAGCTCTCTGCAGGTCATTCACTAGGTCCCCCCGTGTGGTTCTGGGATGTTTGCTCACTGTTCTTGTGATCATTTTGACCCCACGGGGTGAGATCTTGCGTGGAGCCCCAGATCGAGGGAGATTATCAGTGGTCTTGTATGTCTTCCATTTTCTAATTATTTTTCCCACAGTTGATTTCTTCACACCAAGCTGCTTGCCAATTGCAGATTCAGTCTTCCTAGCCTGGTGCAGGTCTACAATTTTGTTTCTGGTGTCCTTCGACAGCTCTTTGGTCTTCACCATAGTGGAGTTTGGAGTGTGACTGTTTGAGGTTGTGGACCGGTGTCATTTATACTGATAACAAGTTCAAACAGGTGCCATTAATACAGGTAATGAGTGGAGGACAGAGGAGCCTCTTAAAGAAAAAGATACAGGTCTGTGAGAGCCAGAAATATTGCTTGTTTGAAGGTGACCAAATACTTATTTTCCACCATAATTTGCAATTAAATTCTTTCCAAATCAAACAATGTGATTGTCTGGATTTGTTTCCACATTTTGTCTCTCATAGTTGAGGTATACCTATGATGAAAATTACAGGCCTCTCTCATCTTCTTAAGTGGGAGAACTTGCACAATTGGTGGCTGACTAAATACTTTTTCCCCCCACTGTATGTATATGCATGTATATATGTGTGTGTGTGTATATATATATATATATATATATGTGTGTGTGTGTCTGTATACATATATATTTATATGTGTATATATGTATTTACAGACATATAAACACATAAATACGTGTGTGTGTATATATATATATATATATATATATATATATATGTGTGTGTGTATGTCTGTATACATATACAGGTGGCCCTCGTTTTACAACGGTTCAATTTACACCGTTTCAGAATAACAACCTTTTTTTCAGTCATGTGACTGCTATTGAAAAGCATTGAGAAGCAGTGCATTTATTAAAATAGCCAGTAGGTGAGCTGTCCGCTTGTGTTGCAGCAAAGCCAAGCAAGCTAAAATTAATCAATTTAACTAGACCTGAGCTATTGAGCAGATTTCAAAGGAACAAGATTTTCCTATCTATAATCCAGTCCAGACTGGAATGCATAGAAAGAACTGTTTGCAGAAAAATGCAAGTGAAGTCTCTGTTGTGTGATTATTTTATTAGGTTTATAATGCCGTTTAGCAAATGTTTTTGTTCATTTAACTTAGTTTAATTATATATTCTGTGTTCTGTGATTATTTTATTAGGTTTATAATGCTGTTTAGCATTTAAAGTCTTCATTTCAAAGCTTTAAAAATAATGTATTGGGTGTAACATGACAATTTTGAGAGGGGCCTGGAACCTAACTCCCTCACTTCCCATTGACTTACATTATAAACTGGGTTTCAATTTACAACGGTTTCGATTTACAACCATTCCTTCTGGAACCTAACCCCAGTGTAAACTGAGGGCTACCTGTATATTTATATTTGTATATATGTATTTACAGACATATAAACACATAAATATGTGTGTGTGTGTGTATACAGGGAGTGCAGAATTATTAGGCAAGTTGTATTTTTGAGGATTAATTTTATTATTGAACAACAACCATGTTCTCAATGAAGCCAAAAAACTCATTAATATCAAAGCTGAATAGTTTTGGAAGTAGTTATTAGTTTGTTTTTAGTTATAGCTATTTTAGGGGGATATCTGTGTGTGCAGGTGACTATTACTGTGCATAATTATTAGGCAACTTAACAAAAAACAAATATATACCCATTTCAATTATTTATTTTTACCAGTGAAACCAATATAACATCTCAACATTCACAAATATACATTTCTGACATTCAAAAACAAAACAAAAACAAATCAGTGACCAATATAGCCACTTTTCTTTGCAAGGACACTCAAAAGCCTGCCATCCATGGCCAGTCAGTGTTTTGATCTGTTCACCATCAACACCATCTGTTCACCATCAACATTGCGTGCAGCAGCAACCACAGCCTCCCAGACACTGTTCAGAGAGGTGTACTGTTTTCCCTCCTTGTAAATCTCACATTTGATGATGGACCACAGGTTCTCAATGGGGTTCAGATCAGGTGAACAAGGAGGCCATGTCATTAGATTTTCTTCTTTTATACCCTTTCTTGCCAGCCACGCTGTGGAGTACTTGGACGCGTGTGATGGAGCATTGTCCTGCATGAAAATCATGTTTTTCTTGAAGGATGCAGACTTCTTCCTGTACCACTGCTTGAAGAAGGTGTCTTCCAGAAACTGGCAGTAGGACTGGGAGTTGAGCTTGACTCCATCCTCAACCCGAAAAGGCCCCACAAGCTCATCTTTGATGATACCAGCCCAAACCAGTACTCCACCTCCACCTTGCTGGTGTCTGAGTCGGACTGGAGCTCTCTGCCCTTTACCAATCCAGCCACGGGCCCATCCATCTGGCCCATCAAGACTCACTCTCATTTCATCAGTCCATAAAACCTTAGAAAAATCAGTCTTGAGATATTTCTTGGCCCAGTCTTGACGTTTCAGCTTGTGTGTCTTGTTCAGTGGTGGTCGTCTTTCAGCCTTTCTTACCTTGGCCATGTCTCTGAGTATTGCACACCTTGTGCTTTTGGGCACTCCAGTGATGTTGCAGCTCTGAAATATGGCCAAACTGGTGGCAAGTGGCATCTTGGCAGCTGCACGCTTGACTTTTCTCAGTTCATGGGCAGTTATTTTGCGCCTTGGTTTTTCCACACGCTTCTTGCGACCCTGTTGACTATTTTGAATGAAACGCTTGATTTTTCGATGATCACGCTTCAGAAGCTTTGCAATTTTAAGAGTGCTGCATCCCTCTGCAAGATATCTCACTATTTTTGACTTTTCTGAGCCTGTCAAGTCCTTCTTTTGACCCATTTTGCCAAAGAAAAGGAAGTTGCCTAATAATTATGCACACCTGATATAGGGTGTTGATGTCATTAGACCACACCCCTTCTCATTACAGAGATGCACATCACCTAATATGCTTAATTGGTAGTAGGCTTTCGAGCCTATACAGCTTGGAGTAAGACAACATGCATAAAGAGGATGATGTGGTCAAAATACTCATTTGCCTAATAATTCTGCACTCCCTGTAAATATATATATATCTTTCAGTTAATTGGTAAGAGTCCATGAGCTGGTGATGTATGGGATATACAATCCTACCAGGAAGGGCAAAGTTTCCCAAACCTCAAAATGCCTATAAATACACCCCTCACCACACCCACTATTCAGTTTTACAAACTTAGCCTCCCTATGGAGGTGGTGAAGTAAGTTTGTGCTTGATTTTCTTCTGTGATATGCGCTTCTCAGCATTTTCATCTCCTACCTCCCTTTTCAGATCGACGATATACTCTCATATTCCATTTCCTCTACTGATAACTGTTTCAGTACTGGTTTGGCTATCTGCTATATGTGGATGGGTGTCTTTCGGTAAGTATGTTTTCATTACTTAAGACACTCTCAGCTATGGTTTGGCACTTTATTAATGTAAAGTTCTAAATATATGTATTGTATTTATATTTGCCATGAGTCAGGTTTATGTATATTTCCTTTTGCAGACTATCAGTTTCAAAATTGTGAAAAACATATTTAGGATGTTATTTTTTCTTACCTGGGGTATAGTCTTTTCTTCGAAATTGACTCTTGTCATTAATTTTCACGGGCAAAATTAGGTTTGCGAAGCCGCAAAATGCTGATGTTTATTGCGTCATTCTTGGCGCAAAGGTACGTTCGGTGATGCAAATTCGTCAATTCCGGCATCTTAGTTGACGCCAGGTTTCCTTGCACAAGGTTGCGTCTGCCATGACGCGAGTTGCGTCATTTCCAGATGTTGTTAGCGCCAAAAATTTTCATTTTGCGTTGTGCGTCATACTTGGCACCAAATAATTTATTTATTTTAACCCCACTTCCTATATGCCCCTTGCCCTTTTCTATGCTCAGAGGGCTATGCTGTTTGCATTTTTTCCCTTTCCTGAAACTGCCATATAAGGAAATTGATAATTTTGCTTTATATGTTGTTTTTTTCTCTTACATTTGCAAGATGTCTCAATCTGATCCTGTCTCAGAAACCACTGTTGGATTCCTGCTTCCTGATAACAGTTCTATCAAAGATAAGTGTATCTGTTGTAAATTAGCGGAGATTATATCTCCAGCTGTGGTATGTAATAGTTGTCATGATAAGCTTTTACATGCAGATAATGTATCCATCAGTACCAGTACAATGCCTGTTGTTACTTCAACATCTAATGTACATAATATCCCTTTGAATATAAAAGATTTTATTGCTGATGCGATTCAGAAGGCTTTATCTGCTATTCTGCCTTCTAATAAATGTAAAAGGTCTTTTAAAACTTCTCATAAAATTGATGAAATTTCAAATGACCGACAACATACTGAATTATCCTCCTCTGATGAGGATCTATCTGATTCAGAAGATCCTACCTCAGATAACGACACTGACAAATCTTCTTATCTTTTTAAGATGGAGTATATTTGTTCTTTGTTAAAAGAAGTGTTGATTACTTTGGAAATTGAGGAAACTAGTCCTCTTGATACTAAAACTAGTAGACATTTAAATGCTGTTTATAAACCTCCAATGGTTACTCCAGAGGTTTTTCCAGTTCCTGATGCTATTTCTGATATGATTTCAAAGGAATTGAATAGGCCTGGTACTTCTTTTATTCCTTCAAGGTTTAAAAAATGATATCCTTTGCCAGCAGTTAGACTGGAGTTTTTGGAAAAAAATCCCCAAAGTGGATGGGGCTATTTCTACTCTTGCCAAACTTACTACTATCCCTATGGAAGATAGTACTCCCTTTAAGGACCCTTTAGATAGGAAACTTGAATCTTTTCTAAGGAAAGCTTATTTATATTCTGGCTATCTTCTCAGACCTGCCATTTCTATGGCTGATGTTGCAGCTGCATCAACTTTTTGGTTGGAAAGCTTAGCGCAACAAGAAATAGACCCTGATTTGTCTAGCATTGTTCGCTTGCTTCAACATGCTAATCATTTTATCTGTGATGCCATTTTTGATATCGTCAAAATTGATGTTAGATCTATGTCTTTAGCTATTTTAGCTAGAAGAGCTTTGTGGCTCAAATATTGGAATGCTGACGTGGTATCTAAGTCTAGATTACTATCTCTTTCTTTCCAAGGTAACAATTTGTTTGGTTCTCAGTTGGATTTGATTATTTCAACTGTCACTGGGGGGAAGGGAGTTTTTTACCTTAGGATAAGAGATCTAAGGGTAAATCTAAAGCTTTGGGGGGAAAAAACACAAGCGCAACCCAGATTCAAGGAAGTAAAACAAAATTTATTAAAACACAGTGTGCTATATTGCACTTACAAGATTGCAGGTAAAAACAGGCACATCAGAGATTTCCTGGCCATGAACAGCTTCACTGACAGCTCAGGATCCACTGCAAGTCCAGTCTTTCAAAAGTCAAATATTTGCAGGTTTAAACAGCTGATTGCTTCCAGGACCAGTAATGTATGCAGATTCTTTTGAAATCTTTTAGCTTAAAACTCTTTAACTCTATGCGTTTCATCTGACTTCTAAGCAGACTTTGTCAAGAGATTTCCAAACAGAACATAACTTTTTCTCCCAAACATGCACTCTTTATGCCATTAGTAAGGTACACTCCCCCTCAGATGCTCTATATCACTCATTAAATTATTGATTAAATACAGAGAAACTAGACTTAAGCAGCTTAGTGATGAAATTATTATATTAAATGATAAAATTAGTCCCTTTCTTTTGGAGGAGAAATGGAAAAAGATTAATAATGATATCATCACTAGGACCACAAAATTGGAAAAGGATGTGATTCTAGCAAAAGCCGCGAAGCTAAAGAGAGATATGGAAGATTATAAAACCAATAATGTATATGTTAGAAAAAATCCCAGTAAGAATAAAAATTATAAGAATGATAAAGTAAAGGATAAATACAATAATTATATCACTCCCACTGAGGGTGTGAAGTACAAGGATAGTGGTTCACACTCCATAGCTCCTGAAAAAACTAAAGATGTAGATCTGCAGCTGCTCAACAACTCCCTAATTGGAGGGAGAAACAACCAAAATCAGACATGAATTATAAGAATAGGGACAATCAGCCCCTTACTATTAATAATAGATATGCACCACTAGCCACTGATGAAGTACAGCCCAATTGGAGAAGGGAGGGGGCTAAACCCAAAGGGATCCATCAAGGTGAGAATAAATATCATCATAGATATGACAATAGAGATCATAGAGATGCTTTACATCCAAACACTATAATATGCCCCATACTAGGTTTTGATCCATTCCACATTTCATATGGGGTACTTTCAATAGTTTTTGATGGTAGCCTGTTCTTTAGGCATGTTGCAGTCATTATTGCTTCACCCAGTACTGGTTAGGTAAATTGGCATCTGAAAGCATGCATCTGGCCATTTCTATGAGGGTGCGATTTTTCCTTTCTGCAACACCGTTTTGCTCAGGAGTGTATAGTACAGTTGTTTGGTGTACAATACCTTGTTTTTTAGGTATGATTCCACTTCCTTACTCATATATTCACCTGCATTGTCGGTACGTATTATTCTTGGTTTCCGTTTAAATTTGTTGCTGAATGTAGCTATAAATTCTTGACATTTGTTTGATGCCTCACTTTTGTGCTTCATCAGATATGTTGTTGTGTACCTGGAATAATCGTCAATGAAGGTCAGTAAATATCTGTTCCCGCCAGGTGTCAGGGTTTTCATTGGTCCACACACGTCACTGTGTATGAGTTCCATGTGATGAGTGTTTTTTCTTTGACTGGTTTGTGGAAGTAGGGTACGTGTGGCCTTTGCTTTGATACAACATGTTCTCTTCATGAGCATGTGGCAAGGCAATATTATCATGTCTTCTGATAAACCTCCCTTTGCAAGTTCCTTTATGGCTTCTGGATTTCGATGCCCTAATCGTCTGTGCTACAGGTGGATACATTTGTAATGTGAAATATGAATGATTGTTTTGGCTTGCTCACTTTCAGTGATGAGTTTGTACAGGTGTTCATTCAACTTTGCTTTTGCTAGGATTTGTCTTCTGTTTCGAATTGGGCATTCATTGCCTTGGAACTGGACTGTGAGTCCATTGTTAGCAAGGGTTTTCACTGATAGGAGGCTTCCTTCTAAACTTGGGATGTACAGAACATTTTTTACTAGGATGCTTTGCTTACCTCCTGATGGTGTGATGCAATTCAGGAACCCTTGACTATTACCTTCCGCTGTAATACTTTTCCCGTTTGCTAAGAAGACTTTGTCTTTTGCATTCAAATTCATTTCTGTGAAAAATGTCTCATCACTTATCATGTGACTAGTTGCCCCTGAGTCAATGCACCATCCATGTGGTGTACTATTCTACGTCACTTTAAAGCTACCACTCCATGATGCAGCTGCAGTTTCCTTCGTGGCTGCCTTAGCTCTTTCTCTTGTGGGTGGCTCTAACCTTCACTGCTCTGCTTTCCAGACTGAGCAGTTCTTTTTCAGGTGACCAGCCTTTTTGCAGAGTAAACACACTCTGGTTTCTCTGTTTTGCTTTGTGCCTTCTTGCACCTTCATAGCTACCTCTGATCTCTCATTTTCTTCACCATTCATGTTTTCCTTTCTTTTATTGTATTCATCAATTAATTTTCCCTTAGCATATTCTAGTGTTAGTTCTGGCCCAGGTCTAGTTTCTAGAGCATTGATAAGGGCACCATATGACTCTGGAAGGCTGCATAATAGCAATGCTACTATATGATTGTATTTCATTTCTTCTCCAATTGCATGAAGGTGTTCCATAATCTCTAGCATAGCATTCACATGTTCACACATTTCCTTGACTTTTTCCAGCCTCATCTTATACAGTCTGTGCAGCAAATATAATTTACTATTTAAGTTTGAACGCTCATGCAGTTTTTGTAGTGCAGTCCACATACCTTTAGCTGTGTTTTCTTTTATTATATGAATAAGTTGATCATCCTCCACTAACAGGCTTATGACTGCTTTTGCTTGCCTGTTTTTCTTGCCCCATTCTTCAGGGTTTTCAGTGGGTCAGTTTGTATCCAGCACCTCCCATAAGTCATATTTGGATAACATAATTTCAAGCTTAAACTTCCACAGCTGGTAGTTGATATTGTTTAGCTTTGCTATTGCATATTTCACATCTGAACCCCTTGCCATCTTTCAGTAAATAGGATGCAGCTCTTGTTTCCTCACACAGTATTTACTTGGATCATAGATGCAACACTTACTGACTTGTAGTTTTCCTTAGTGTCTGGGCCCATAACCTGTTGGTTATGTATCAAAAAGACACTGGAAGCTTTTAGGAATACTGCATTAGGTTTTACTTGTACAGATGCAACAGTAGCATTTAAAACATACCAATCACTTGTAAAACAGTAGTCAGCACACAGAGAGGAGAAACAATAGAGAAAAAGAACACAACTTCCTTCCTGTTAGTGAACAAGTTCACAGATATAAACAATTAGTAATCTAAACTGAACAGCGCCATCTACATCCTTAATGTTGTTCATACATGTGGTACAGAACATGCTGTTGAATTTCCCAACAATAAGTCCCATGACCTCTGAAGGAGACCCAACCTTCTCACACTGGGCCCTACAGTGCACCACAGAATTTTTGTTAGTCTTCAGATTTCATAATGCCATTCACACAGTCAAGGCATCCAGTGTCTGAAGCAGCAAAGCAACCCCAAAACATCAGTGAACCTCCACCATGTTTGACTGTAGGGACTAAATACTTTTTTTTTTAAAGCCTCATTTCTATTTCTGAAAACAGTAGAATAATGCGCTTTACCAAAAAGCTGTAATTTTGTTTTGTCTGTCCACAGCACATTCTCCCAGAAGGATTTTGGCTTCCTCAGGCAAGTTTTGGCAAACTCCAATCTGTCTTTTTTATGTTTCTGTGTCAGCAGTGGGGTCCTCATGGGTCTCCTAGTGTCCCTTTTCATTCAAATGGAGACGCACAACATAAAGGTTGAGTCAATTTTTCACCATTTTAACTGATTGCCGGTGTGATTTATATATTGTCAGCACCTGTTAATTGATACAGGTGAGGTTAATTAAAAATTACAGGAGCATCACAAACTGGGAATGCAATTATTTCTTACAATTTTGAGAAAGTGCCAATAATTTTGTCCAGTCCACTTTTTTTTTTTTTTTTAATAACCTTAATGTCCTGCAAGCATAAATCCTCGTCCAGTATTCTCTTTTTTAACCCACTCCTTGCCTGTAAGTTAATGAGAAGGCTACTCGACCAGCAGTCAGGTTATTTTCGGCCATTGACTGAGCTGCGAGGTCAAAGAGCAAAGTGCTCGTTACAGAGACAATTCTAGGGCTAAATATTATGTTCATGTAGGTTATCCTGAGCTATCTAGTAATTATGACACACAGCTGTGGTGCATTAAACACTGCACAATTACACATTTAAGGCAGCAATAATGATTATAATACTATTAGGTGAAAAACATCATACATTTACAAAGTACAGTAGCTAATCTGTTATGCACTGCAAAGCCTCTCAGGAAGGTCCTCCAGGACTGTCTAGTAATTATTACACACAACTGTGGTGCACTAAACACTACACAATTACATATAAAGGCAATAAAGATAGCTATAGTACTGTCATGTGAAGAACATAGTAAGGTTTAAACCCCAACCATGATAGTAGAATATAGACTCTCCCCTCGTAAATGAACATGCTAACTTGTAAACATATGCGCTGGGAAAGCTGCTGATTGCAAAGATGGAAAGTTTCACACAAGTTATATCACATAGAGGAAATGACAGAAAAGTCCCTGCAGTGCTGTCCAACAGCTTATTGTCATATATTAGGTCTCATGAGTCGGATCATTCAGGCTAGAGAGCCGTCATTTAGGATAATAAGGCCAATCTACTCAGAGACAAGTCACATAAATAAAGACAGGTTTACCCTATGCCAGTTCTGCACAAGCAGGTCAGTCGCCTGGTGCGCTGAGCAACGAACAACTCCTCTGGGCCAAGCTGCTGCAAAAGTGGCTGAGAGAGATTCCTACAACCGTCTGAGCCAGTCTCATACACAGAGTCCCCTTCCATTCGGCTGCCAGGCAGAACGCTCGCCAGACCTCTCACCACAGCGACAAAACACTCCCTCCAATCATGGAAGCCGTCATCGTCTTCCCCCGGTATGCCTGCCGCATCTCTCAATTCCCGAACCAAGACAGGTCTCCTGGGTCCCTCCAGATCTACCTGCTCAGCTCCATTCTGGGTTGCCGGTTTCGTCACCACCTCCTCTGCAGGTCCAGAAGCCCCCACTTGCAGATGTGTACACTCCATGGAGTACAGGAGGCGGTCAAATCTACTACACATCCGGAGCTCAAAGTCTGTCATAAACTCTTGTATGGTCGCGTAATCTGCCTCCATTTTGAGTAATTGTATGTCTCTCTGTCGTTGTTTGATATTGGTATGGCGTGGGTTAAGGAGTGATACCTTCTTTGTGTGCTGTTAGTTACAAGGGGTGCCCTGCCGCCCAGCCTTTAATTTTTCATAAGCTGTCCACAGCCCAGCGTGTCCTGCATGTTTTGACCTTCCTCCCTTGCACCTGATTGTGTTTTATATCCGCTTGGTTTGCTGGCACTTCAATTGGGTTTTATGCTGTATTAGTCTATTTGTCTGTGGGTAACTAATGACATACTATGTGCGATCAGGATCGCGGTCTTACTGCAGCTTGTAGCGTCCCACGTGTGTAGGCCTTGTTAGAATGCTGAGTCTCACACTAAACTCTGAGTTTCTCTGCTATCCTCTGCATTATTACAGCGGGAGTTGTATCTGGATGCTCCTCGAATACTCCGGTGATAGAATCTGCAGTCTGTGAGGTCTCTGTGACCTGTGCTGAGTCAGGTTGGGCTTAGAAATCGCATGTAACACTGGAGCTTCACTCTTTAGCAGCCATGCTGGACGGTGGTTGGCTCCGCCCCCCTCCAGTCCACTTTTGGAGTTTTGCGTGGAATGTGTCAGATTTGGCTTTACCCCCCCCCCCCCCACTTTTTTGTGTCATAACAATACAAACAAAAGAAATAAACATGAGAATGCCTAAACATTTGTAATTGCAACAATTTTCTGGGCAAAGTGGTGCATTGTCTGACAGAAATGCAAGGGAGTGAATATTTTTGGCCATGACTGTATATATTTATAAAAGTGTATATATATTTATACAGTATATATATATATTTTCTCCCTCATGTGTGCACTCTCACCTTAAGAAAAGGTCACCTGCCAGGGTGCTGCAAAATATTCAATACTCCAACAGACACATGCACGCTCTGGACTCACTTTAACTTTTTAACTATTTAAATATATATATTTAAAAATGAAAAAGAACATTCTACTTTTATTTTTAACTTGTAATACGTCCACTAACGGTTCAGAGTTATAATTACTTCAAGGGCAGTTAGCGTGTGAGGAATTTTTTTTATTAGTGCCACTTGTAATCTGGCCCAATGTGTTTAACTGTGGCAAAGCGGTTAAACACATAGGTAAGGTACCACTTGGGACCTGAAGAGCAGTGATGTTCCTGAGTGGAAACTGACACTAATTCAATTAGCAGAGCTAATCACACAACCTGAGCAGTACTTCTACTGGGGGGAGGGGGTGTTAAACAAATAGCATTAGAATGTTGCTAGTCTTAAAATTGCATGCTTCAATGAATTAGAACATGTAATTGTTTTACTATAATGGCCTTTAACCCCTTCACTACCGGGGCTTTCAGAGAA
Source organism: Bombina bombina (assembly GCF_027579735.1). Lineage (NCBI taxonomy): Eukaryota > Metazoa > Chordata > Amphibia > Anura > Bombinatoridae > Bombina > Bombina bombina. Next base: position 1,237,768,714 of record NC_069500.1, on the reverse strand, counting down.
AATCTTGCCCAAAATACCGGAGAATTTGTAGCATTTTTTCTATCACTCTGTTTAAATAGAAATATAGCCTTGCTTTTTTCTATTTACCTGTCAAAACAATATAGTTTTTTTAAAAGTAGACAATCCAAAGTTATTAATCTAGGCCCATTTTGGTATATATCATGACACTATTTCAATGCCAAATGCGATCATATAAAATAACTTGTTAACTTTTCCACAAACTTTGAGTTTCTCACTGAAATTATTTACAAACCACCTGTGCAATCATAGCACAAATTATTGTAAAAGCTTCTCTGGGATCATCTTTGTTCAGAAATAGCAGACTTGCATGGCTTTGCCATTGTTTTTTATAATTAGAAGGCCGCTAACTGTAGCTGCGCACCACACTTCTATTATTCCCAGCAGTGAAGGGGTTAATCAGGTAGCTTGTAAATTTAATTTTAGCTTTAGTGTAGAGATTACCCTCCCACCTGACATCTCTTCCCCCCTTATCCCCCCCAAACAGCTCTCTTCCCTCCCTCACCCCCCTCTGGTCACCACCATCTTAGGAACTGACAGAAAGTCTGCCAATGTGAAATTTTAAGGCAATTTTTTTTAAAAAAAATAATATTTTATCATTTTTTTCTATTTTCTGCAGTGTAGAATCCCCCTTTACCCTTCAACCTCCCTGATCCCACCCAAACAGCTCTCTAACCCTCCCCCTCTAACTATGCCCACCATCTTAGGTACTGGCAGCTGTCTGCCAGTACCTATAAAATGTAATTATTTATTTTATTATTTTTTATTTATTTTCTGCAGTGTGGTGGTTCTCACACCTCCCCACAATCATTAGTTAATGAATCCCTATACCACTAGTAAAATCTTTTGATTTGAAAAGCAGTGGATCAGTTCATTCTCAAAAATATCGAGCAATAGGCTAAAATATTCCATAAAGGAATGTTAAACATTAAATACATGCTAGACATAATCATGTATTCAAAGATTAGCATTAGAATAATATGATGTATTTTTTACATTTATATTAGTTGTTTAATTATTGAAGATATAAATATAAAGGTTTAGTTTCTATAAAGTAGTTTCTATAAAGTTTGAACTAGTTTTCTTTTGATCTCTGTTTGTGAAAACAAAACTGTGTGAAATTCATTTTATGTTATCATATGTTCCATAGCAGGGGAAATGGACAACTTAAGTTCAAACAATTACTCAGTGGAATTTAGAAAACCAACAATGTTCAGAGATAAATTACAGGAAAAGGGGACACAATAAATAATTAAAGTGTGCAGCATTTTTTTTAACTACACCTGATTAAACATTGTATATAACAACTTCATAATGTTTAATACCCCTTTAAATAAAAAATACTCTAACAATAATACACAAACTTAAATGAAATACGTGTGGAATGATTTTGTATATTATGGCAGATTTATTAATATGACAGCCAGATTTGCAAACTAATATGCATTATAAAGTTTGCAGGTTTGCTACAGTTTTACAACTTCAATATGATCTAATTTACTCACTTCTCGTTCGTGCTTAGTTGAAGATGATCATGTAAAGAGAGGGAGTCAGCTGAGACAGCATTATGTCACATCAAATGCAAATTCATTCATGCTTTTAATGTATTATTCCAAACCAATCAGACGTTAAACACAGCAAATAAGAAGCGCTATAATCTAGAAAGAATCTGAAGCATAAATGATGTTTCATATTAATAAACAAAGACTCATACAGAATCATGACTATCCACAATCTTTTAATGCAGACATTCAGTGACAAGTTCACTTAAAGGGACAGTCTAGTCAGAATTAAACTTTCAAGATTCAGGTAGGGAATGTCATTTTAAACAACTTTTCATTTTACTTTTATCATCAAATTTGCTTTGTTCTCTTAGTATTCTTAGTTGAAATCTAAACCTAGGTAGGCTCATATGAAAAATGTTCAGCCCTTGAAGGCCGCCTCTTATCTGAATTCATTTTGACATTTTTTTCACAGCTAGTGGGCGTAAGTCTGCAAAAAGAACTGAAATAAGGGGTCTGTCTTGAGAGTATTAGATACAAGGTAATCACAGTGGTAAAAAGTATATTACTATTACCATATTGGTTATGAAAAACTGGGGAATGGGTGTTAAAGGGATTATCTATCTTTTTAAACAATTTTTTTTGCCCCAAACTTGTTGCACTAATAGATCTAGAGATAAAAATGAAATTAATACACAACATAATATAGCTAACTTCCTTTTTATTTGTATTGCATCATGTTTAAGGCATATAATACAAGTCCCACTCTCCACTTTGTACCAAATTTGCCGCAGCACTTTTCGCACCAATTATGACGCAAACTCCTAATCAACCCACACACTAGTGAATTTTTCAACAACTTTTGATTGGAATATGCATAATCACATGATTTATGACATCAGCCAATCTGATTCAAATATAGATTTGAAACTATCACTATTGAATCAAATTGCTCGATACTTGTGTCATTGATTACTCATCAGAACTTGTAAGTGCCATTTGTTACATTGTGTATTATACTTTGAAAGTATGTATATGTGAAATTAGTATTAAAGATAAACATTGATGCTGACATTAGGACAGAGTGTAATATTTTAGAAAATGATTTTAAAATTCGAATGATGTTTGATTTAATATAATCTTTAGCTGATAGCTCAAAGGGATAGCCCACCTAACATTAAACTGTCATGAATCAGGTACAGCAGAAATTAAAATCACCTCTTTACTGTCATGTAATTTTCTGTGTATTTCTTCCTTCTCTTGAATTTCTTTTTCAGTAAGAAATGTCATCTTATATGCCAGCCCATTTTGAAACACCTGTGTAGGAGTGGTTTTTAAAACTAGATTGCAATTAGGAGGGGTTGCACATGTACATAGAGAAAACTGGCCCAGCTCTTAAAATATCCATTGATTGCAAATAAATACATATGATACCCTGATTACATGTTATATTCGCAGTTATTCCTGCTCAGAATAATAATAAATTTACACTATATACAAATAGTGGTATAAATAATATGAAACACAACATTGTTTAGAACAAAAAATGGAATTTAGGGACCTATAAATATGTTTGCAAAAGATTTCTGACAAAACACATACATATATAGATTAACAGATGAAAAATAAAAGATAAGCTTTAGAGAAATGTGCTTGTTCATGGACAGTAATGAAATGGTATAAATAAAGTTGGGAAAAAACAGAATAACCGCAATATCGATGACTGTTAGTTAACAACAGTCCGATGCTCATCGCGCCGTACTTGACGCACGTGTTTTTGACTGTTTTTTTTATAAATAAGGGCATCATATGCAGATCCGCCTCAGCAATGTCTGGCGAGCGTATTGACGCCGACGAATGCACCGAGATTGACACTTTGATAAATATTCCCCTGTGAAAAGAAAAAGAAACAGAAGCGCACCAGGGCACGATTCAAGTGAAGATTTATTTCTCAAAACACACACGCAACTGATTATGTTGCACTTACAAGATAAAAACAATTATAAGCCTGTAGATATAAAAAGGTCTTTACGTGCGCTGGAACATAGATGGCAAAAAGTTCCTGATCGTCTCTCTCGGTCAGTACAAGGTGTCCGGACTGCCCTTTTGTACTACCGTGATGACTGTCCACACTGAAAGACCAGAAGATATGTCCTTTACTCCTCGACACGTTTCCCCCGAACCTTGGTCGGGCTTTATCAAGAGGTCATTGAATGCTGTCCGTTTTGGCGCTCTTCGGTTTTAAAAATGTTCATATTGGTTAAACACACCCCTTTTCCGGGGCCTGCCATAGGTGTGTCACATTTTACCAATTCAATTGGTGCAAAGTCCTTGATAGAAAAAAGGAAACAATAGTAAATATTTCATTTATAAAGTGTTCCATTTTAAAACACACTAACATAATCATGTTGAAATTCATCCCATCGCTATTTTATATGTCCCAAATTGAAACATTTAGAGTAAGAGAGAAAAAGAAAAAAGACATAGTATATTGAAAATACATTCCCTTGGTTCAGCAGTCGTGATTGTATTTCATTTTCTTAAAACTGCTAAAACTTTACCATATATAAATAATTTACCATAATATAAATATATACAAAACATACAAATTGTCCCAAAACATACATATAAATAAAAATAGCTTTCATAGCTATATTCCAATACCCATACATTGAACCATCTTAAAATGTCCTATCTCATGATTTCAACGATAAGTACTCCCTATATTGCACACATCCATAAAATTCCGACAGTGATAAAATTCTAAAACTAATAAAATCCATATGGATTAATAAATATATATTTTAAGGCTAAATAGTAAATGATGATTAAAAATATATGATAAATTAAAACTAACATATTAATTAATATACTACCTTAAAATTATCCCTCAAGTTTCCACATTAGGCCATTGTTTTAATTGTTATTTATTGATTTACTAAACAAAATTTATTCTTAGAGTATTCTTTAACGACTACATATATGCAGCTATATCTATATCGATATTCAACCCTAATGGTTGTAAAGTCTTCAACTTATAGATCCATTTAGTTTCTAATCTTCTCAAATCGAGTAATCTATTTGGTTTACTTGGTGGGACCCAGTCTATCACCTGTACTTTTAAACACTTTGGATTACTACCATGATGTTTTCCTTTTGGTGCGGCCTACATACATTAGGCCACACCCACAGTGTAATAAATAAACTACATAAGTACAATAACAATTTTTCCTACCTGTAATATTAAAAGTTTCTGTTAATTCTGAATTGGAAAAAGTGGGTGATTTATCTACGTGTGCACACATGTTGCATCTTGCTTTGCCACATTTATATGTGCCTTGCCAGTTGGCCAACCAATTTTTTCTAATTTTTTGGACCCCTCATTGTAGGTAGTGATAAACCTAATGGGTTTCTTATTAGCTGAAAGGGTTATCATTAGATCATTATGTACTTTAGTGCCAATAGGTTGATCACTGAATTTATCTTCTTTATCAAATAATGAATTTCTTTCCTTTGCAAGAGCTTTGTTTTTAGCTTGATTAATAACTTCCATGTTATACCCCTTTTCTATAAATTTATTCGTGAGAATATCAGCTTCTGTTGTAAAATCCTCCAAGTAAGTACAGTTCCTTCTCAAACGAAGGAACTGACTATATGGAACGTTTTGAATCCAGCTTCTCTTATGTGCACTCTTGGCTTGGATGAAGCTATTCCTATCTGTTGACTTTCTAAAGTTTTTAACCGCAATTTTACTATCCTTATCTCTATATAAAATTAAGTCCAGGAATTCAATTTGTGTATTAGAATGGACTTTGGTAAAATTTAAGTTAAAATCATTATTATTAATAAAATTTATAAAATTATCAATTAAAATCTCATCCCCCTTTCCATAAAATTAAAATATCATCTATGTACCTTCCATATTTAATTATATTATTTTTAAAAGGATTATTATTCCAGATAAATTCATGTTCGAAGGTAAAAATAAAATTTTTATCTCCAAATGCAGGGAACAGCAATGGGGACGACTTTCGCCCCCTCATATGCTAACCTGTACGTCAATGCCTTCGAACATGAATTTATCTGTTCAGATAAATTCATGTTCGAAGGCATTGACGTACAGGTTAGAAGATAAAGAAGATAAATTCAGTGATCAACCTATTGGCACTAAAGTACATAATGATCTAATGACAACCCTTTCAGCTAATAAGAAACCCATTAGGTTTATCACTACCTACAATGAGGGGTCCAAAAAATTAGAAAAAATAGTACAGAAACATTGGCCACTCCTAGTAACTGATCCCATATTGAAAACTAGAATAAATGAGAAACCAGTGTTTACATACAAGAAAGGTAAAAGCCTCAAGAATATATTGGCCCCTAGCAAATTAAGAGAGAATTGGTTGGCCAAGTGGCAAGGCACATATAAATGTGGCAAAGCAAGATGCAACATGTGTGCACACGTAGATAAATCACCCACTTTTTCCAATTCAGAATTAACAGAAACTTTTAATATTACAGGAAGGAAAAATTGTGATTGTACTTATGTAGTTTATTTATTACACTGTGGGTGTGGCCTAATGTATGTAGGCCGCACCAAAAGGAAAATAAGACGCAAAATAAACGAGCACATTTATAATATTAAAGAGAAGTTGCTGACACACAGTGTACCTAAACATTTTCTTGAACATCATGGTAGTAATCCAAAGTGTTTAAAAGTACAGGTGATAGACTGGGTCCCACCAAGTAAACCAAATAGATTACTCGATTTGAGAAGATTAGAAACTAAATGGATCTATAAGTTGAAGACTTTACAACCATTAGGGTTGAATATCGATATAGATATAGCTGCATATATGTAGTCGTTAAAGAATACTCTAAGAATAAATTTTGTTTAGTAAATCAATAAATAACAATTAAAACAATGGCCTAATGTGGAAACTTGAGGGATAATTTTAAGGTAGTATATTAATCAATATGTTAGTTTTAATTTATCATATATTTTTAATCATCATTTACTATTTAGCATTAAAATATATATTTATTAATCCATATGGATTTTATTAGTTTTAGAATTTTATCACTGTCGGAATTTTATGGATGTGTGCAATATAGGGAGTACTTATCGTTGAAATCATGAGATAGGACATTTTAAGATGGTTCAATGTATGGGTATTGGAATATAGCTATGAAAGCTATTTTTATTTATATGTATGTTTTGTATATATTTATATTATGGTAAATTATTTATATATGGTAAAGTTTTAGCAGTTTTAAGAAAATGAAATACAATCACGACTGCTGAACCAAGGGAATGTATTTTCAATATACTATGTCTTTTTTCTTTTTCTCTCTTACTCTAAATGTTTCAATTTGGGACATATAAAATAGCGATGGGATGAATTTCAACATGATTATGTTAGTGTGTTTTAAAATGGAACACTTTATAAATGAAATATTTACTATTGTTTCCTTTTTTCTATCACGGACTTTGCACCAATTGAATTGGTAAAATGTGACACACCTACGGCAGGCCCCGGAAAAGGGGTGTGTTTAACCAATATGAACATTTTTAAAACCGAAGAGCGCCAAAACGGACAGCATTCAATGACCTCTTGATAAAGCCCGACCGAGGTTTGGGGGAAACGCGTCGAGGAGTAAAGGACATATCTTCTGGTATTTCAGTGTGGACAGTCATCACGGTAGTACAAAAGGGCAGTCCGGACGCCTTGTACTGACCGAGAGAGACGATCAGGAACTTTTTGCCATCTATGTTCCAGCGCACGTAAAGACCTTTTTATATCTACAGGCTCATAATTGTTTTTATCTTGTAAGTGCAACATAATCAGTTGCGTGTGTGTTTTGAGAAATAAATCTTCACTTGAATCGTGCCCTGGTGCGCTTCTGTTTCTTTTTCTTTTCATATGTTAATACTACGAGTCAAACAAGGATCCTTTTGACCAATCCGAAGCTGCACCGGGAGGGACCAGCCTTACAAGCGGGGAAAAGTGTTCTTCAGCTGAAAACAGCAAACAAATTATTTAGATCTATATTGGACACTTTCTAAAGGTATTGTTGTCAAATTGAAAGGGCATTTTGACAAATTTGTTATTTTTTTTTTTTGTTTTCAAAAGAGCTTTATTAAAGAAAATTCAAATGTTTACAAGCTTTCCAGTCGTTCCAAAGTAAATGTAGTTACAAAGTTGTTTAAGATATTAGAAGATAAGAAATATATGACATTAGCTCTGGTGCCCCCGAGCTTGCGGGATTGTTAATCAGTTCACTGATAGGTGGTCTGTAATAACCAAGGGGTTAGAGCACAGTTCAATGAGCACTTAAGTGATAAGAGTCCAAGAGTCCATCAGTGCTGCGTCCCTAGTGCTCGATGTTTTTTCCCACCAAGTTATGCAAGCATATAATAGGGTCACCAGCTGATGAAAGGTAAGAGGAAGCAAAAAGGGGGGGGGGAGTGGGGGGGGGGAGGGGGTCCTGTCTTCATTGGGCCGATTAAAGAGGTTTGTGCGGGTCAGGACTGCTTCATGTTGTGTGCCCACTGTTTAGTGTTGTTTAAGGCTCGCTTGCGTTTGACCTGTGGGGGGGGGAGAGGTGACGGGGGAGGGTGGAGAGGAAGACGGCGTGGAGGAGGAGGGGGGGGGGGGTCGGGGGGCTAAGATGCAGTCTGTCCTGTCTCACTCTGTCCGTCATTCATGTCATTTATGTATGTCATTTATGTGCTGCCCAGCTCTCCAGCATCATCTCGTGTGTGTCTACGGTCCCTTGTCGGAGGTGATGGTATCTCTCTAGGTATAGAAGTGTGTCTACTTGAGCTTGCCATTCCTGAAAGGATGGCGTGGTGCTGGATTTCCAGTGTTTGGGGATCAGTAGTTTGGCTCCATTGAGCATAACCAGCAATAGGGCCCTGTTTGCTTTGCAAGGTAGTTCGGATAATGAAAGGTATAAGAGCGTGCTTGGGCTGTTCTGTAGGGGTTTCCCCAGGACGAGTTCTATATGATTGAAAACTTTGACCCAATATTCATCAAGCTTAGGACATTCCCACCATATGTGTGTTGGGGTGCCAACTGCCCCGCAGTCCCTCCAGCATTTGCCTGAGGCCTGCTTGTAGATCTTCTGCAGCCTGCTGGGCGTGAGGTACCACCTTGCTATGCATTTGAAGCTAGATTCCTGCACTCTCATAGAAATTGAGGCTGATTTGGTCATTAAAAAAGCAGTTTGCCAGTCCTCATGACTTATCTCAATTTGCCATTCTCTTTCCCACATCTTCGTGTAGGAGGGAAGTGTCTGGTTGTCGTCCAGTAAAAGCAGTTTGTAGAGCAGAGAGACTGCGTGAGCTGTCGGTGTGTTTTTTAGGCAAAGTGTCTCGAAAGTGGTAGGTTTTCTAGTGAAACAGGATCTATGTTTATGTGTCGTAAGGTAGTGGTTCATCCGCATGTGTGGGTACCAGGTCAGGGTCAGGTGAGGTAGTTCCTCAGAGATGTCTGCTAATGTTTTGAGCTTATGTCCGTCAGTCAAGGACTTGAAAACATAATCTTTCAAGGGCGCATCTATGGTGGTGCTGCCCTCAGGTAAGTTCCAGGGCAGGGCAGCATTCTTATAGATGGGGGTTAATGGGGAGTATCTAGTTGTTAAATGAGATGTAGTATTTATTATCTTGTCCCATGTGGAGAAGAAGTCTGTCAGCAAGGGATACATTGTCGCAACTGTGGGCCTATCCTTTTCGAGTAGCCAGGCAACTAAGCCTGCATTGTTAGTGTTTAAGATGTCGCAGTCCAGTCGTACCCATTCTTTGTTGGGGTCGTTATAGCACCAATCCAGTAGTCTGCCTAGGGTGATTGCCTGTTTGTATGTTTGTATATTTGGGACCCCCAGGCCACCCCTGTCCCTGGGCAAATATAAAGTTTTCCTGGCTACTCTTGGTCTGACCCCTCCCCAGATGTATTGTTCAATTAGGTTTTGGATTTTTTGCAGGTAGTTCCTTGGGAGGGGAATTGGTGTCGTTTGGAGGGTATAGAGTAGTCTGGGTAGCACGTTCATCTTGACTACATTTATGCGTCCTAGCCAGGAAATAGATTTGTTTTTCCATCTGGATAGGTCCGCTATCAATGCGGTTTCCAGATTTTTGTAGTTTTCTTGGAAAACTATCTGGGCGTCTGGGGAGATGTATATCCCTAGATATTTGAGTTTGTCGTGCTGTAATCTCAAGGGGCATGTGTCCAGTGCTTTGGCTAGGTCTTTCGTGTCATAGGTAATGTTCAGAATCTCAGATTTAGCTACATTGAGGTGAAAGTTAGAGAATTGGCCGTATTCACTAAAGGTGTTTAAAACTCTGGGGAGGGAAGTCTCTATGTCAGAAAGTGTGAGGAGGACATCGTCAGCATATAGTGCCAACTTGTATGTACTCGCTTTGACTTTGATGCCCGAGATCTGAGGGTCTTCTCTAATTTTCTGTGCTAAGGCCTCTATTGTAATGGCAAAAAGAATCGGTGAGAGCGGGCAGCCCTGCCTAGTCCCGTTTCTTATGTGGAATCTATCTGACAGTAGTCCGTTAACCCTTACTCTAGCCGAGGGGTTTTCATAGAGAGTGAATATTTGTCTGACAAAGTTTTCGCTAAACTTCATTTTGACTAGTACCGCTTTCAGAAAAGGCCAATGCACCCGGTCAAAAGCCTTTTCGGCATCTGTTGAGACCAGTATGAGGGGCCGGTTCTGATGCTGTGCATGGGAAACAAGCTGCAACACTTTCAGCGTGTTGTCGCGTGCCTCCCTGCCAGGCACGAATCCCACCTGATCAGGGTGTATCAGCGAAGGTAGGATCTTATTGATTCTGTTGGCTAATACCTTGGCATAGATCTTTATGTCTACATTAAGGAGCGAGATCGGGCGGAAGTTCTCCGGTCTGTCTGGGGCTCTGCCCTGTTTAGGTAGAACAGTGATGTTGGCCTCTAGCATCTGATCAGTGAATCCCCCCTCTGTCAACAGTGAGTTGAACAAGTGTGTTAGGGGCGTTAGTAGGTGGTGAATGAAATCTTTGTAGTATTTTACCCCCAGGCCGTCAGGTCCTGGGCTCTTTCCATTTGGCATACTCTTAATGGCTAGTTTGATTTCGTCAGCTGTTATCGGTCTGTCTAGGTGTTCTGAGTCTTCTTGGGAGAGTGTAGGTAGCTGGATGTCCCTAAGGTAGTTGTCAATGTGTGATTGTGGGCTTTTATTGGTGATATTGTACAATGCTTCATAATACTGTCGGAATATCTCAGCTATTTTTACGCTATCTTTCTGCGTGTGCCCTAGAGCGTCTTTTAAGGAGTGGATGTGCGTGTTCAATTGCTTGCGTTTCAACGCTTTGGCTAGTGAGGGGCCTATTTTGTCGTTCATCTCAAAATATTTTTGTTGTAGCATTGATGCCTTTCTCTGATATTCTTTAATCATGTGATTGTTCAGTTCGGTCTTGACCGTGGTCAGGGACTTTAGTATTGTGGTAGAAGATGTGTTTTTCTTTAGTTCAGACTCCCAGTATCTAATCTGTGATAGAGAAGAGTTAAGGAATTGTCTGTTTTGTTTGATTTCTGTGGCTTTGAGTCTGATGAATTCCCCCCTTGCTACACACTTGTGTGCCTCCCATGTCGTGGAAGTGGGCAGGGCATCTAGTGGGTTTTCGTTGAAGTAATGTCGTAGTGTAGTGTCTATGGTCAGTTTGTGTAGGGGGTTGTCTAACATGTGATCGTCAAGTCTCCAGATGTAGGGTTTTGCGGGTATATCCGGCCAGTTTAGTGTGCATTGTACAGGAGCATGGTCTGACCAGGTAATTGGCAGTATATTGGTTTCGTCAATCAGTGAGAGGCCTAGTTGGTCTGTTATGAGGTAGTCAATTCTGGTGTAGACATGGTGTGGGTATGAAAAGAAGGTGTAGTCCCGTTTGTTTGGATGTAGAGATCTCCATATGTCATGTAATTTTAGTGAGCGGAGTTGTGCGTTCACATTTCTAATTACTCTGTGTGGTGTGGTGGTTTTCCCTGATGAGGTGTCCAGGTGAGGTTCTAGAGGTAGATTGAAATCGCCCGCTAGAAGCAGTACACCTCTTGTGTGTTCCAAGATCAGCTGTGTCAGCTGTTTGAGCACAATGTGTTGGCCTTGGTTTGGTAGGTAGGCATTGGCTATGGTGATATGGGAATTAAATAAGATTCCCGTCACTAAGAGGTAGGAGCCGTTAGTGTCTTTGAAAACTTTGGTTGGTCGGAAAGGTATTGAGTTTTTGATAAAAATGCCTACACCGCCTTTCTTTGAGCAGCCTGATGCCAGATAAAAGGTGTTGTACCTGTGTGCAATATACCTGGGTTCCCTCCCTTTTTTAAAGTGAGTCTCCTGGATACAAATAATATCCCCTCCTGCCTTGTGCAGTTGTGTGAAAGCGATCGACCGCTTTTCAGGACTATTAAGCCCCTTGGCATTAATGGACATAAATTTAATGGGGCGCGGCTGCATGTTTTGTGGGTATGGGTGGTGGCGCTAGACCACTGTGATTGTGCTTGTTTTGCCTGTGAGTGTGTGCGCGCGCTGGAGGCCGGGCAGCGACTGTCGGGTCTGTGGGGTTCTCTCCTTCTGTCGGTCTGTGTTATGAGTGGTGTCTAGGGCTCTTCTGTACAATGGGAGGTGGGAGGTGGGATGCAGAAAGATGGAGTGGGGATAGGAGATAGGGGGAGGGGGGAGGGGGTTAGGAGGGTGGAAGGTGGGAAGGGTAAGAATGCAGTTAATCACGGTATGAGAACAGTACAATCTCGCTATAGAGGTTGAAGTTATATAAGATGGTATTACTCTGCAAAGCTATGAAAAACAATAATCAAGATTAACAGTTAACTAACAGAATAGGTAACTAACAAGTTAGGGTAATATCCCCGTCAACAAACCCAGCATTAGAAAAAATAGTTCAACAGGTGACAATATATTACATACGACCTGTAGCCTTGATTCAGGAACTACCCCCTGGCCTAGGCCGGGGGGGTGAGCAGTCCGAGTGTTGATGTGGTTCCTCCACATCATCAGCGACAGTCACTAGTGAGGGATGTTTGTGAAAGCCCCTTTCAGTGTGGAATGTAGATGCAGATCTCCCTCGGCTCCCAGGAAGGGGCCCCAGTATAGAGCTGTCCTTCATCTGGTCCTCTGTCTGGATGCGTATCTGTAGGGCCTCACAAAACTGAGGTAAATCATCTTGAGCTTTGTAGATGGCTGTAGTGTTGCCATTATTGGCGATGATGCTAACTGGGAACCCCCACCTGTAAGCTATCTTCTTGTTTCGAAGCACTGTGGTTATATGGTTAAGTTCCCTCCTTTTCTGGAGTGTCGTGGGGCTTAAATCTATGAAGATCTGGATGCGGCAGCCTGCATGTGTGATTTCCTGTTTCTGCCGTGAGTGCTTTAGGATGTCCTCCTTGTCCTTGAAGTGCAGCAATTTCAGAATGACGTCCCTGGGGGGAGCTTTAGGAGGAGGTTTGGCCCTAAGGGCTCTGTGTGCTCTTTCAATAATGACCTCAGGGGCATTCTCGTCTCCTTTTAACGTGCGCAACAGGGCCTGCAGACATCCCTCCAAGGCTCCTGGGAGTATGGATTCAGGAATTCCTCGAACTCTCAGATTATTCCTCCTGCCCCTGTTGTCTAAGTCCTCTACCTTCTCTAGTAAATTGTGTATGGTTTCTTCCTGATCATAGAGAAGGCGGGACATGTGGGTGATGTCATTACTGGTAGTGTTATGATTCTCTTCTAGGTTAGTGACTCTCTGTGTCACCCTTGATAAGTCCCTTTTAAGGTCACCATACCAGCCCTTTACTTCAGATAGCATTTCTTTGAAGTCTTCTTTAGTGCATAAAGATTTGAGGTCTTCTCTGGTGATTGGTTGCATATTATCATGATTTGGGCTCTCGGTTTGAGTGCTGGGCTGTGAGCTAGTTGCAGGTACATTGTTATCTGAGGATTGCTGTGTGCGCTTTGGTGTGACATCAGATTGTCTTAAAAACTGCTGCATGGTCCTGGGTTGTGGTATATTGTCCAGCTTGGTTGTTTTTTTCCCCGGCATACTGATGGGATAAGGTGGGGGCTGGGGTGGGTAGAGGACAGTTGTTCTTTTAGTGATGTGATGGGCCCGCAGTAGGGTTGATAAAAACATAATTTATGCTTACCTGATAAATTCCTTTCTTCTGTAGTGTGATCAGTCCACGGGTCATCATTACTTCTGGGATATTACTCCTCCCCAACAGGAAGTGCAAGAGGATTCACCCAGCAGAGCTGCATATAGCTCCTCCCCTCTACGTCACTCCCAGTCATTCGACCAAGGACCAACGAGAAAGGAAAAGCCAAGGGTGAAGTGGTGACTGGAGTATAAATTAAAAAATATTTACCTGCCTTAAAAACAGGGCGGGCCGTGGACTGATCACACTACAGAAGAAAGGAATTTATCAGGTAAGCATAAATTATGTTTTCTTCTGTTAAGTGTGATCAGTCCACGGGTCATCATTACTTCTGGGATACCAATACCAAAGCAAAAGTACACGGATGACGGGAGGGATAGGCAGGCTCTTTATACAGAAGGAACCACTGCCTGAAGAACCTTTCTCCCAAAAATAGCCTCCGATGAAGCAAAAGTGTCAAATTTGTAAAATTTGGAAAAAGTATGAAGCGAAGACCAAGTTGCAGCCTTGCAAATCTGTTCAACAGAGGCCTCATTCTTGAAGGCCCAAGTGGAAGCCACAGCTCTAGTAGAATGAGCTGTAATTCTTTCAGGAGGCTGCTGTCCAGCAGTCTCATAAGCTAAACGAATTATGCTACGAAGCCAAAAGGAAAGAGAGGTAGCGGAAGCTTTTTGACCTCTCCTCTGCCCAGAGTAAATGACAAACAGAGAAGACGTTTGTCGAAATTCCTTAGTTGCCTGTAAGTAAAATTTTAGAGCACGGACTACATCCAGGTTGTGCAGTAGACGTTCCTTCTTTGAAGAAGGATTTGGGCATAAAGAAGGAACAACAATCGAGGAAGCAACGGGAAGGGTGGAAACACGTAAGCCATCCTGAAGTCCCAAGGTGCTGTCAGAGCATCTATCAGGACTGCTCCTGGATCCCTGGATCTGGACCCGTAACGAGGAAGCTTGGCGTTCTGTCGAGACGCCATGAGATCTATCTCTGGTTTGCCCCAATGTCGCAGTATTTGGGCAAAGACCTCCGGATGAAGTTCCCACTCCCCCGGATGAAAAGTCTGACGACTTAAGAAATCCGCCTCCCAGTTCTCCACTCCCGGGATGTGGATTGCTGACAGGTGGCAAGAGTGAGACTCTGCCCAGAGAATTATCTTTGATACTTCCATCATAGCTAGGGAGCTTCTTGTCCCTCCCTGATGGTTGATGTAAGCTACAGTCGTGATGTTGTCCGACTGAAACCTGATGAACCCCCGAGTTGTCAACTGGGGCCAAGCCAGGAGGGCATTGAGAACTGCTCTCAATTCCAGAATGTTTATTGGCAGGAGACTCTCCTCCTGACTCCATTGTCCCTGAGCCTTCAGAGAATTCCAGACGGCACCCCAACCTAGAAGGCTGGCGTCTGTTGTTACAATTGTCCAGTCTGGTCTGCTGAAAGGCATCCCCCTGGACAGATGTGGCCGAGAAAGCCACCATAGGAGAGAATTTCTGGTCTCTTGATCCAGATTCAGAGAAGGGGATAAGTCTGAGTAATCCCCATTCCACTGACTTAGCATGCACAGTTGCAGTGGTCTGAGGTGTAAGCGTGCAAAGGGTACTATGTCCATTGCCGCTACCATTAAGCCGATTACCTCCATGCATTGAGCCACTGACGGGTGTTGAATGGAATGTAGGGTGCGGCAAGCACTTTGAAGTCTTGTTAGCCTGTCCTCTGTCAGGTAAATCTTCATTTCTACAGAATCTATAAGAGTCCCCAGGAAGGGAACTCTTGTGAGTGGAACGAGTGAACTTTTCTTTTCGTTCACCTTCCATCCATGTGACCTTAGAAATGCCAGCACTAACTCTGTATGAGACTTGGCAGTTTGAAAGCTTGAAGCTTGTATCAGAATGTCGTCTAGGTATGGAGCTACCGAGATTCCCCGCGGTCTTAGTACCGCCAGAAGAGCACCCAGAACCTTTGTGAAGATTCTTGGAGCTGTAGCCAATCCGAATGGAAGAGCCACAAACTGGTAATGCCTGTCTAGGAAGGCAAACCTTAGGTACCGATAATGATCTTTGTGAATCGGTATGTGAAGGTAAGCATCTTTTAAATCTACAGTGGTCATGTACTGACCCTCTTGGATCATAGGTAAAATTGTCCGAATAGTCTCCATCTTGAACGAAGGAACTCTTAGGAATTTGTTTAGGATCTTTAAGTCCAGGATTGGTCTGAAAGTTCCCTCTTTTTTGGGAACCACAAACAGATTTGAGTAAAACCCCTGTCCCTGTTCCGATCGTGGAACTGGATGGATTACTCCCATTAACAAGAGCTCTTGTACGCAGCGTAGAAACGCCTCTTTCTTTGTCTGGATTGTTGACAATCTTGACAGATGAAATCTCTCTCTTGGAGGAGAGTATTTGAAGTCCAGAAGGTATCCCTGAGATATTATCTCTAGCGCCCAGGGATCCTGGACATCTCTTGCCCAAGCCTGGGCGAAGAGAGAAAGTCTGCCCCCCACTAGATCCGATCCCGGATCGGGGGCCCTCAATTCATGCTGTTTTAGGGGCAGCAGCAGGTTTCCTGGCCTGCTTGCCCTTGTTCCAGGACTGGTTAGGTTTCCAGCCTTGTCTGTAGCGAGCAACAGCTCCTTCCTGTTTTGGTGCAGAGGAAGTTGATGCTGCTCCTGCTTTGAAATTACGAAAGGAACGAAAATTAGACTGTCTAGCCTTAACTTTGGCTTTGTCCTGAGGCAGGGCATGGCCTTTATCTCCTGTAATGTCAGCGATAATCTCTTTCAACCCGGGCCCGAATAAGGTCTGCCCTTTGAAAGGTATATTAAGCAATTTAGACTTAGAAGTAACATCAGCTGACCAGGATTTTAGCCACAGCGCCCTGCGTGCCTGAATGGCGAATCCTGAATTCTTCGCCGTAAGTTTAGTAAGATGTACTACGGCCTCCGAAATGAATGAATTAGCTAGTTTAAGGACTCTAAGCCTGTCCGTAATGTCGTCCAGCGTAGCTGAACCAATGTTCTCTTCCAGAGACTCAATCCAGAATGCCGCTGCAGCCGTGATCGGCGCAATGCATGCAAGGGGTTGCAATATAAAACCTTGTTGAACAAACATTTTCTTAAGGTAACCCTCTAACTTTTTATCCATTGGATCTGAAAAAGCACAGCTATCCTCCACCGGGATAGTGGTACGCTTAGCTAAGGTAGAAACTGCTCCCTCCACCTTAGGGACCGTTTGCCATAAGTCCCTTGTGGTGGCGTCTATTGGAAACATTTTTCTAAATATCGGAGGGGGTGAGAACGGCACACCGGGTCTATCCCACTCCTTAGTAACAATTTCAGTAAGTCTCTTAGGTATAGGAAAAACCTCAGTACTCGTCGGTACCGCAAAATATTTATCCAACCTACACATTTTCTCTGGTATTGCAACTGTGTTACAATCATTCAGAGCCGCTAACACCTCCCCTAGTAATACACGGAGGTTTTCCAGTTTAAATTTAAAATTTGAAATATCTGAATCCAGTCTGTTTGGATCAGAACCGTCACCCACAGAATGAAGTT
This sequence comes from Bombina bombina, assembly GCF_027579735.1. NCBI lineage: Eukaryota > Metazoa > Chordata > Amphibia > Anura > Bombinatoridae > Bombina > Bombina bombina. The sequence continues at coordinate 1,237,751,453 of NC_069500.1, read as the reverse complement.
CTCCGTCCTCATGTTCTGCCACCTGTGACGCAGTGTCTGACATGGCCCTAATATTATCAGCGCACTCTGTTCTCACCCCAGAGTGATCACGCTTACCTCTTAGTTCTGGTAATTTAGCCAAAACCTCAGTCATAACAGTAGCCATATCCTGTAATGTGATTTGTAATGGCCGCCCAGATGTACTCGGCGCTACAATATCACGCACCTCCCTCTGAGCGGGAGATGTAGGTACTGACACGTGAGGCGAGTTAGTCGGCATAACTCTCCCCTCGTTGTTTGGTGAAATTTGTTCAATTTGTACAGATTGACTTTTATTTAAAGTAGCATCAATACAGTTAGTACATAAATTTCTATTGGGCTCCACTTTGGCATTGCAACAAATGACACAGGTATCATCCTCTGAATCAGACATGTTTAACACACTAGCAAATAAACTTGCAACTTGGAAATACAATTCAATTAGAATAATATTAAAACGTACTGTGCCTTTAAGAAGCACAGAAGATCTATGACAGTTGAAAATTAATAAATTGAAAACAGTTATAGCCTCAATCCTTGTAAACAACACAACTTTAGCAAAGGTTTAATCCCATTAGCAAAGATAACAAATTCTGAAAGCAGGAAACAAATTACAGAATAAACGTTTTTTATCTCAGTCAAACTACAATTCTCACAGCTCTGCTGAGAGAAATTACCTCCCTCAAAATAAGTTTTGAAGACCCCTGAGCTCTGTAGAGATGAACCGGATCATGCAGGGAATACAATGAGTTGCTGACTGAAATATTTGATGCGTAGTAAAAGCGCCAAAAAACGGCCCCTCCCCCTCACACACAGCAGTGAGGGAGAACAGAAACTGTCAGAAAACAGATTAAGCAACTGCCAAGTGGAAAAATAGTGCCCAAACATTTATTCACTCAGTACCTCAGTAAATGAAAACGATTTTACATTCCAGCAAAAACGTTAAACATAATCTCTAGTTATTAAACAGCTTTATATATTTCTTACAGTGTAATTCTAGTGAAGTACCATTCCCCAGAATACTGAAGTGTAAAGTATACATACATGACATTATATCGGTATGGCAGGATTTTCTCATCAATTCCATTATCAGAAAATAAAAACTGCTACATACCTCTATGCAGATTCATCTGCCCGCTGTCCCCTGATCTGAAGTTTACCTCTCCTCAGATGGCCGAGAAACAGCAATATGATCTTAACTACTCCGGCTAAAATCATAACAAAAACTCTGGTAGATTCTTCTTCAAACTCTGCCAGAGAGATAATAACACACTCCGGTGCTATTTTAAAATAGCAAACTCTTGATTGAAGATAAAACTAAGTATAATCACCATAGTCCTCTCACACATCCTATCTAGTCGTTGGGTGCAAGAGAATGACTGGGAGTGACGTAGAGGGGAGGAGCTATATGCAGCTCTGCTGGGTGAATCCTCTTGCACTTCCTGTTGGGGAGGAGTAATATCCCAGAAGTAATGATGACCCGTGGACTGATCACACTTAACAGAAGAAATAAAGGCTTCCCTGCTCTCTGTAAAGGATTGCTGCCCTATATTCTGCTTTTCAGGGTGATAAAGACTGATGCGTATGATGACTGGCTGTTTATGTAGAAGCAGAGTGAGAGATTGTGGCTTAAAGGGGTTCAGACTGGCATGTGAGCCGTGGCTCCTGTGATTTGTAGAAAGTTACAGTCCTGTGAACCGTCTTTTTGCCCTGAGTAACTTAAGAGTCTCTTGCGTGCAGTTGCTTCCCTAAGGGGGCTGTGTAAGTGCACAGGCTCTGATTTTTGGTTTTTGTTTTACCCCTCCAAGGGCAGGTGAGCCGGTAGGCCGATGGTGGTGGCAGAGACAGGAGTAAATCCCCAGGGGGTGCACAATGTATATGTTGCGCGGTACCCGCTATGTGCCTTATAGGTGTGCCCCTTGAGACAGTGTCTGTTAAAGCGTGCCCCCTCCTTAATGAGAGCCCCGGTGATCTTTCGGAGCGCCTAGTCTTTGCAGTCCCCTAGGCCGTGATTTGTGGCTATGTGGTAGGGCTGTGGGTGGTTGAGGCCGGTGTTGCTTGAGGCCTGCGGTGCACTCTGTCTTACCTCGTCGGCGTGGTGCGCGGGTCGTGCCCTGAGAGCTGCGGTCGGTTGCGGGATCGTTGTCGGACGCCGTAGCGTCTTGCTGGTTAGGGTCTCGCAGTGTATTTTTACTGAGGCCTAAGTGCGTGTTGTCTGCTCCTCCGGGTCCGGGCGCCGCCCGGTGCTAGAGGTGGGTCCGGTGGCACTGAGGAGGATTTGCGGCTGGAGGGATGTCAAGTCAGGGTCAGCGCATTGTCGCCTCTGGTGTGGGGTTATGTTTGCGGCTCAGGTCGTGTATGACTGCTGGGTTTGAGGACTTAGGGCCTAGGAGCTATTGTGCTATGCGGCCATTTCTCTGAACGGCCAAGCTCCGCCCCCGACAAATTTGTTATTTTAACGGATTATTACCGTTTAATGCATAAAGGTGAAGTGTGATCAAGAATATTGATAGTACTATGTATTAATACACCTTTTGTACTGCATCTAATATAGCATTTTACTGATATTAAGCTTTAAATGTGGATGATTGTTACAGTTTGCAAATTGCATTATATTTGTTTCTTTTTTGTAACAACCAGCGTATAGTGGACACATTATTATTATTTATTTTTAAAAAAAAAGAATTTTATACTGTTTAAATTAATTCAGGCACAGATAGTCAAGCGCAATATCATTTTTTCTTTTAGTTTTTTAAATATTCCCCTGTGGCTGTATTAAACCTCCAAATCAATCAATTTATATGTTTTGTGTGACCCTGAGCATTGCGATACATATTCAGGAGTAAACCCTCTTCTGTTTTCAATTAAAATCCACTTGAAGGTCGAAAAGCTCCATGTCCCACAAGATAAGATGTGTCAAATTTTATGCTGGGGATTTTCTGTAAATGAAAAAAGAAGCAATCCTATTCCTGACCTGTCTTCATGGCTCTGACCCTGACAAAGTTTCTGCACACACTACCTATCTGACCCCTGTACTAAGTTATATAACCTGTGGATTAATTTACTGGCTATTGTGTTCTGGTTATTCTAGACAAATCTGGTGCTAACTCCTGGTCTGTTTTAAGTACTATTTTACAGTTTTACAGACAAGAGCCTGCAGACCATCCTCTGTCCATTTGGTTCCAGGCATCAAATCAGGTAATTATCTAAATGCCTTATATAACCAAGCCAAGATGGATCCAGCAGAAATGGCGGCCATTATTACAACTCTGTCTCAGCAATTTTCTACTCTGACTCATAGTATGCAAAACTTGTAGGCCTCTCAATTGAGTCTGCTACAACAGGTAGAGAGCTTACAGGCTCAAACACCAAATGCTAGTGCTACTTAAACTGTGTCATCTGCTCCGACAGTTGCTGTGGCTGAGGGAGTCAGTCTGACATCAGCCTTTGACCTACAGCTACCAGTTACTTGACACATGCCCTGAGCCAAGTTTGCCATTACCAGAGAAATTTAATGTCGATAGTTCTGCACCTTCATCATGGACCTGTGGCTATAGTTTTATTGACTGACAAACCTCAGAGCTGGACTCATAACATGGTACAGAAGAACAGTGAAATCCTTAATACTTGGGATCCTTGTTAATGTCATGAGTATTTTATATGATGACCATCATTGTGTCTCTTATGCTCATTCTGCTCTGAAAACTCAACGACATACAGGGTTTACAGTGATACAGAATGGAATGCTAATGCTCTCCTGGATCAGATCAGCTTAAAGATGAACTGGCTCAAGTAGGCTAGTGATTTGGAGAGCATGATTACCCTTGTTGTCTGGATTGACAGGCAACTTCATAAGACACATCAGGAGAGCCTAGCTTCTTGAGTCACAGGGACCACTCACATATTTGCTATTAATACATATCCTAATCCTGCTGCTGTTGAATAATTTTCAAGAATAGTTTATGCAGATAGGAGCTATCAAAAGACCTATCAATGTTTCTGAACGTTCTAAGTGGATTTATGTTTCTACTGTGGCAAAGGAGACCATTTTCTTTGTCATTGCCCTGTAAGACCCAAGAAAGTTTCCAGAGAAGATAATAAAGTTTGGGCAGCTGTGTTCCTTAATACCTCATCTACTACTGTGGCATCCTACTTATCTGTCCCCCTTCTATTGCAATGGGTAACAAGGATAATTAGAATGGATGATATCATTGATTGGGGTGCCAGTGGAAGCTTTATCAATTCAACTCTGCAATCAAGATCCTCTACCTCAAGAGCCTTTACCAGAGTCTGTGTCTTTTGACTCTTTTCCTATAGATGTGGTGGCTTCTCCTTTGTTTCTGGCTGAGACTGCATAACCCCATAATAAACTGGGAAGTTTGTAGCATCTTCTTTGTTTCTGCTTTTTGTAAGAATTTTTTTCCTGTTTAAGTCTGCTATGGTTTTGAGTGATTGCAATAAAAAGAGAATCCAGCTATTCCTGAAACTTATAGAGACTTTTCTGACATCTTCTAAAAAAAGGGTGCAGTTTTAATTCCTCCTAGGTGGCCATATTACTGTCCTATTTACCTGGTTCCTGGTGCTCCTATTCCCTCTGGAAGAATCTTTCCACTGCCAGGTCCAGAGTTACACCTTCTTAAAGAATATATTGAGGAAAATGTGGATAAAGATTTCATAAGGCCATCAACTTCTCCAGGTAGTGCAGGTATTGTCTTTGTCGAAGGAAGGGGGACTGAGCCCTTGTGTGGATTAGAGAGCCCTCAATTGTATTACTATCTGCAACTGTTACCCTTTACCCTGAGATGTTGGATAGAATTAAGGGGGCTCTTTTTCACAAAAATTTACTTAAGAAGAGCCTATAATTTGGTGTGTACCAGGGAAGATGATGAATAGAAGGCTGTCTTTCACACCTGTTATACATATTTTGAACATTTAGTAATGCCATTCAGATTGTGTAACAGGGATGTGCATTAGTTGCTTTTGTGTTGCAATGAATGCTGAATATGGTCGCCAGCAGCATTTGGCTCTTTTTGGAGCCGGATTTCTTTGTGTGAAAACGCAACACACAAAGGTCCATGAAAATCCAGATCTTTGTGCGTTGCATTTTGGCAAGAAGTAATCAGGCTCTGAAAAGAGCCAAATACTGCTGCTGGCAACCATATTCAGCATTCATTGCAACACAAAAGCAATCTGCTAGATTACTTGCATTAGCCTTAAAAAGCAGCGCTGAGAGGTCCCAACGCTGCTTTTTACTGCCCGCTGGTATTACGAGTCTGGCAGGTACAGGTGTACCGCTCACTTTTCTTCCGCGACTCGAGCTTACCGCAAATCCCCTGTACGTAAATTGCGTATCCTATCTTTTCCTAACGCCGGTATTACGAGTCTTGGAAGAAGTGAGCGGTAGACCCTCTCCTGTCAAGACTCCTACCGCATTAAAAAAGTCAGTAGTTAAGAGTTTTATGGGCTAAAAAGTACACTAACACCCATAAACTACCTATTAACCCCTAAACCGAGGCCCCCCCCCATCAGAAACACTTAAAGTTTTTAACCCCTAATCTGCCGACCGGACATTGCCGCCACTTTAATAAAATATTAACCCCTAAACCGCTGCACTCCCGCCTCGCAAACACTAGTTTCATTTTATTAACCCCTAATCTGCCGTCCCTAACATTGCCGACACCTACCTACATTTATTAACCCCTAATCTGCTGCCCCCAATGTCGCCGCTACTATATTAAATTTATTAACCCCTAAACCTAAGTCTAAACCTAAGTCTAATGCCCCCCTAACTTAAATATAATTTAAATAAAATTAAATAAAATTACTACAATTAAATAAATTAATCCTATTTAAAACTAAATACGTACTTGTAAAATAAACCATAAGCTAGCTACAATATAACTGATAATTACATTGTAGCTAGCTTAGGGTTTATATTTATTTTACAGGCAACTTTGTATTTATTTTTACTAGGTACAATAGTTATTAAATTGTTATTAACTATTTAATAACTACCTAGTTAAAATAAGTACAAATTTACCTGTAAAATAAATCCTAACCTAAATTACAATTACACCTAACACTACACTATCATTAAATTAATTACCTTAACTAACTACAATTAATTACAATTAAATTAAATAAACTAAAGTACAAACCCCCCCCACTAAATTACAGAAAATAAAAAAATTATTACAATTTTTTTAAACTAATTACACCTAATCTCATCCCCCTAATAAAATAAAAAATCTCCCCAAAATAATAAAATTCCCTACCCTATACTAAATTACAAATAGCCCTTAAAAGGGCTTTTTGCGGGGTATTGCCCCAAAGTAATCAGCTCTTTTACCTGTAAAAAAAAAAGTGTTATGACAAAAAAGATAAAACAAAAATAAAAATAAGTGTAAGTGATCAAAAAATGCTGATGTTAGAAGGATGGTGTAGTGAATTCCTTGTGTCTTCAAAAAGCTATAGATATTACCAATGGATATACAAAAATTCATAAAAAATAACCTGTTAAAGAAAAAAGAAAAAACAATACTGCAGAATATATAAACCGTTAAGTTTAGATAAAGGTAATGTGCTTACTTTGATTATGTTGACGCGTTTCGACATAATCAAAGTAAGTCTTGATAAAGGCCTAGTTCTAGGCCAAAACACGTCGACATAATCAAAGTAAGCACATTACCTTTATCTGAACTTAGCGGTTTATATATTCTGCAGTATTGTTTTTTCTTTTTTCTTTAACAGGTTATTTTTATGAATGTTTGTATATCTATTGGTGATATCCATGGATTTTTGAAGACACAAGGAATTCACTACACCATCCTTCTGTCATCGGCATTTTTTTGATCACTTACACTTATTTTTATTTTTGTTTTATGTTTTTTTGTCATAACACTTTTTACAAATATTTTTGATATTTTTCATATTCCATTTTTCACCCATGTTTTTTCATCACTCACAAGCATTTTCTATCTTCACTCGTGACTTTTGATTTTTTTGCATCACTATTGACTAATTTGGATTTTGGACAATTTTCTTTAACTATTTGAACACTAAAGACAACACATTCTATCAGGAAAAAGACTGCTTTTGAAATAGGAGTAATTCTTTGGATCAAGCACCACTAATTTTACCCAATTATAATTTACACATAGTAGCTCGTTATTTAGATACTGTCTGTACTTATGTACTATTGTATGCAACATTTATTACTGTGATACTGTGATTTTAGTACTAGATTGTATAATATTTTATTAAAATTGTATATTCTACTGCTAATCAGTAATTGAGGCTATCCTTTTACTTACCTTAGCCTTTTGGTGCTCCCCTCATATACTCACATTAAATGCCTGGAAGACCGCAGAGGCATTACACTGCCCAAAAGGCATTACAAGTTATTTGTAATGCCCTGAACGTGTGTTGAAGGCATCCTTCCATTCATGCCCTGGAAATATACGAACAAGATTGTATGCCCCACATAGATCCAACTTAGTGAAGTAGAGAGCATTCTGGAGCGAATCATAAAGTTCAGTGATTAACGGAATAGGATAGCGATTCTTGATAGCGATGTTGTTAAGGGCTCTGTAGTTGATACAGGGTCTGAGCCCACCATCCTTCTTACTGACAAAAATGAAGCCAGTCCCGGCAGGAGAAGAGGAATGATGAATAAATCCTTTAGCTAGATTCTCTTGAATATACTCCTCCATGGCCTTGGTTTCAACTTTGAAGAGTGAATAAGTCCTCCCTTTAGGAAGTGGGGCTCTAGGAAAGAGGTCAATCTTGCAATCGTAAGGACGGTGGGGTGGAAGCAGATCAGCTGCTTTCTTTTCAAACACATCAGTAAAATCTGCGTAAATTGAGGGAAGTCTTGAAGGGGTCTGTAGGCTGGCAATGGGGATATGGTGTAATGGAGTAACTTTAGCCAGACAGGAGTGGAAGTTGGATGTACCCCAGGAGACCAACTGTCCCTCAGTCCAGTTGAACTGTGGATTTTGTATACGGAGCCAAGGAACACCAAGGCACTAGCAGCGGGTACTGACTGTGTAACAACAGGAGCCGCGTTCTTTTCTGCAACCAGTGAGGAGGGCAAAGCAGTTATAGCCTGTAGTTTTGAATACACTCTCTGCAAATGTGCTGTGTGTGTTTACCCAGCGTCAGACCCTGACGTGTAACTGTATTTTGCTACCTCATTTTAATTCCATGGCCCAAGTATAATGTAAGGCTCGTGGGATATTCCACTATCAGACCAAACTTGGGCAGTAGTCTTCTTATCCTGGCGTCAAGTGGAATGATAGGAAATATCTCAGAGCAGAGAGAGAGTTTGTAAAATGAGGTAAGCAGTACTCACAGCAGGCAGGGTAGTATTCCATGGCAACAGGAAAGTAATCCAGAAGTATGGCAGTTCAGGGGTAAACCAATAGAAAGACCGGGAACAGGCAGAAGTCAGCAACAAAAGGATATCCAGCAGTATAGCAGTTCAGGGGTAAACCAATAGAATGGTCAGACTGGCAGAGTTTAGCAACAAAGTAGCAATCCAGTAGTTCAGTGGTTAAGCAAGCAGGGTAGTCAAACAAGCAGAGTTCATTATCAGTATAGCAATCCAGTAGTTCAGGGGTTAAGGCAAGCAAAGTAGTCAAACAAGCAGAGTTCAGTATCAGTATAGCAATCCAGTAGTTCAGGGGTTAAGACAAGCAGAGTAGTCAATCAAGCAGAGTTCAGTATCAGTATAGCAATCCAGTAGTTCAGGGGTTAAGGCAAGTAGAGTAGTCAAACAGGCAGAGTTTATCAATATATATATAGTATCAATATAGCAATCCAGTAAACAGAAATACAGCACCCAGGAGAACACAAAGTAACACCTATACTTAGGCACAGGTGAGAGAGACTGAGGCACTTACATAGGGAAGACAGGGCAAGTGGTGATGATGTCATCACTGTGCTGCAGTTATACTGCCGCATCCCTAGCAACAGGAAGACTGCCTGCATCAATGGCAACGGCCACAGCAGACTGGAGGAGAACCGTGACACTGAACTCTTTTTAGCATAGGGTTTTTTATGTGACTTTTTATTTTTTGGGGGACTTCAGTTTTAGGCTAGAGGTTTTTATGGGGGACTTTTTTTCAGGGGAACTTTAGCTTAGGATAATTATTTTTAGGGGAGTTTTTTAATTTTTAAGATAAGGGTTTTGAGAGTAATAGGGGGGACTGTAGTTTTAGGATAAAGTTTTTTGGGAGAGTTAATTTTAGTGGGAGGCTTTAGTTTTAAAATATTTTTTCTGGGAGGGGATTTTTTTTATTTTTTAGGGAGCTTTAATTTTAGGATAGGAGTTTAGGGGGTTATTCTTATTTTTATTTTTAGTATTACTGTATTCTTTTAATAATTTGACATTTTTATTTGTAACTTAGGTCTTAGGCTAGGGGTCTTGGGTGGTTAACATTTAGAGGGATAATAGTATAGGGCTTTTTATGTGTTGGGCATATGGCAGTTTAGGGGTTATTACCATAGGGGTTTTTTTTACATTGGAGATTGTGGCGGTTTAGGGGTAAATAGCCAGGGTGTTTTTTGCAATGAGGTTTGTGACAGCTAGCGGGACATAGGAAGTTTGTAGTGTAAAATAATGAAGGTAGCTGGTTATTTTTAAGGGGGCTTTTTTTTTTTAGTCAGATAGGCCACAGTGGATATTTTTGCTTATGCTTTATTTGTGTCTAATTGTCTTGTCTTCTGTCTTGTTTGAAAACTCCTGTCATGTGAGTGTGATACCTCTCTGCATGTAATATTGGGCCAGGCAACTATCTGTAGGATACAAACAGTTAATTGCTGTATTTCTCTCCCTGTCCAAAATGAGAGAAGTCGCATTAATGGTTTTTAGTGCACTAGGCCAGTGCACAGGAAACTAGGCTAGGTCAAACAGAGTGTATGCTATTTTGCTGACAGGTGGTTCAAATGGAAACTAACTTGTTGAAATATTCCTCATTCTTGTAAACTGTAACAAGTATAGGAAAACAGATGTATTAGAATAGGTATTTTGCCCAGCAACCAGATGAAGGGATCTTCAAGTAGAATATTACTAGTGGATACATGTTGATTATGTAACCTGTTGTACTCTGTTAAAACTGAATGCTGGACTGCCCAGCTTCAGAATTTGATGTCTGCACAATTCTCCCATGTTGATCAACTTGGTATGTGATCAATAAACAAAATCTCAACAAAGAACCTGTGTATTCCTTGAAACAACGACAGTTTTGGTGCATTGGCCGGGAAACGCAATATCTTGGAATCTTCTTCAGGCAGACATCACTGGACCCTGGAGACACTCAACAAAGACCAGTCAAAACAGGTAAGCCACCTTTAAATGGCGTTAGCTTAATTGGTTGAGTGTCTCTAGGTAAGGGGGGATATGCTTGAACATTCTGAGTGACGCGATTCCTAGAGATTTTGTTTATTAAATTTATTGAATTTATTGTGATTTCACTGATTTAATAGTTTAATTGTAACATAAATTATTAAAATAATTTGGTTGTGATGAATTTGTGTGACCAGGAGGTTGTCAGCAGAACAGGCAAGTAAAAGTGGTACTAGCTCCTAAGTCTCAATAAGTTCCCGGGTGGCTTGGAAGAGAGTTAGAAGAGAGACTGAGGTGATGCCCTTTGCTCAAATCTTGACCTGGTTGGCATCCTAAGGGAAACCCAAGGAAAAATTTGCTGCATATGTATAAGAAATTACAGGTAAAATAGGTGCTAGCTTAAGGAGACTGGATCTTCTGGTGCGTAAAACTTAAGTGGCAATTGATAAATATAAGTGTAATAAGTGCTAGCTGAAGACAGGGTCTTCTGGTGCATAAAACTTAAGTGGCAAACAAACTGTTACGTAAAATAGGTACTAGCTGAAGACTGGGTCTTCTAGTGCATAAAACTATAGTAGCAATTAAGGGTAGTTCCGGAACAGAAGAGGGACCCAAGTGGCCCTCAGGGTCCCCTGCAGCCTATATGGAGTTACATTGTGGCCCATTAATTAATTCCTGTCATGATAAGTGAGTAAATATTAACAGAGCCAAAAACACATCATTGGCCACCTGAGGGTACATGGAATTTAGATTATTTGCACACATTGCAGGACAGGTTACTTAACACACAGAAAAAGAATAAGCCCAAGCTCTCTGGATGGAATGCCTATCTGGAATGGCACGCAGAAGCTGAAAAATGTCCTCTCTGGCCTCTCTGAAAACCTCATTAGAGGATAATTTCAGAAAACAGATAGAAGGAGAAAAGGCAAAGTTACAGGATCGCACTTATAAACTCCAATTGCTGAGCAAGGGAGTAAAGAAAAGGAAAGACACACATAGTCCACCACCCTATAGTAAGCCAGATCTAGTGCTGGAGCAAGAAATAGTGCAATCTTGTCCCCTATACCCGGCATTGCCCCACAAGCTCCCATAGGGCAAGTACAAGCAGTAGTGCCCACAGCGCCCCCCCAGCAACTCCTGCACTGCACAGATCTAACAGGAATAGACTAATCCCTAGTGGGTTAGCTGGGTGTGTGACACACAGCCCTTGTGAAAACATTCGCAAAGGCTCTCACTGGTGTAAGTGATGAGTCAGTGATATGTGGCAGTTATTTTAGTCTGTATTTACTCCATAAGAAAAAGTAAAATTCATTATAGTTTATAATAGAGCTCCGTATAATTGGGGAACTGAAACTGCTAGGAGTGTTACTGCCTGGGATGCTATAGCTGATGAAAAAGATAAGATTAAATTACACCAGTGGTATACACACATACAGAAGTGTGTTGCCGAGATGTTTACTTCAGCTGTAGATTGGAATAAAATTATGCGTTTGCAGAGGACATATTGCAAAATTAAGCACGAATGTAAAAAACCTTTATAGTCAGTGCATTTGCAAATGGCTTAGACCCAGAAGTGACTAAACAATTACAACTGTCAATGCTAGGATAGTCAACCCTGCCATTTGAAAAAGTGCGCACAGGGGCTGGACAAGTGTACCGGACTCTTAGAACAGAGAGAAGTTAATGAAAGCGCAAGAGAGAGCAGCAGAGGCTCAGACTGTATACTATTCTCAACAGAATAGGCAGGAAGAAAAGCAAGGGGTGGAGAAACAAAGAAACAGTTAAAATGCTATAAGTGTTCAAGATAGCAACATTAGTACACAATTCAGTAATTTCATATTGAAGGGGATTACATTTATTTTAGAAAATAATTATTTTGAATTCAATGGAAAGTACTATTTACAGCTGGAAGGTACCGCGATGGGCACGAGGTTTGCGCCAAGTTATGCCAATATATTCATGGGTCACTGGGAGGATAATTTCCTCAGGACACAAGAATTTGGTGTGGACCTCGTGCTCTTTAAACGGTACATAGATGACATTCTTATTGTGTGGAGAGGCTCTGAAGAGAGATTGAAGCTATTCTTTGAAACAATGAATATTAATGATAGGGGCCTACACTTCACTTATGAGAACAGTAGAACATCCATTTCATTCTTAGATCTAGAAATATATGTAGAAGAAGGTAATCTAGAAACTAGAACATTCTTCAAAAAAGTAGATTGTAATAACTACATACATAAGAAGAGTTGCCACCATGAAAAATGGAAAGGGAACATACCAACTGGACAGTTCCTTAGAATTCGAAAAAATTGTTCCAAACATACCGACTTCGAAACTCAAGTTAAAGTTTTACAACAAAGATTCTATGATAGAGGATACTCAGAACAAGAAATTGAAGGAGCTATCAATAGAGCAAGTACAACAGAAAGAAGTTCCCTTTTACAATATAGAAATAAAGATACACCAACTAACTCTGTGGAAAAGAATGAATATGACATAGCCCTCATCAGTGAAAACCATCAATTCATAAGGAAAATAGTCAATAAACACTGGCATATAATTAAAAAGGATCCCATAATAGGAGATCTATTAGCCTATAAACCCAAAATTATATTTAAAAATGCGAAAAATCTTAAACAAATTTTAGCACCAAGTGAATTAAAGAAGGAGAACAAAATCTTGGTAGATAAAGATCTAAAAGGCCATTCCCTTAGAGGTTTTTTCCCTTGCCATTTATGTAGAGCATGCAGATATAGTAATAAGAGTAGTTCTGTACATATAGAAGGAATAGGAGAGGATTTTGCTATAAAAGACATTATCAGATGTTCAAATAAAGGGGTCATATATCTTATAAAATGCTCTTGTAATTTAATTTATATTGGAGAGACTACCCGAATGTTACGAGACAGGATCCGAGAACATTTATGTAACATTGACAAAGGTAATCTTGACACCCATTTATATAAACATTTCAGGGAAACTCATAACAATAACTTACAACATTTTAAGTTTTGGGGGATCTGTATAGTTAGAGAAGATTGGAGGGGGGGGAATTTTGAGGCAAAACTCCTTAAAAAAGAATCAGAATTAATATATAAATTGGATACCCTCTATCCAAGAGGTTTAAACTCAGAGATGGATTTATCTCCCTTTTTTGGTAGTATAAAACCTTTAGATTTACACAAATAATCTTTATTAAATTTACACATAACTTTTTATTACCTTATTTGTAACATGGGGAATAAAATGAGGGTACTGACATAACTCTATTGATAAATAATACATTTATCTTAGGGAATCCAAATCACTTATACCTTAAAGAGAAGCAACGGAATAACAGTTTACAATAAGGAGCATATTATATTATTATGGATTAAATAAATTGCATCCAAGATCATAGTCACAATAACAATAATACTATATATTAATATAATTTAGTATATATCTGGAGCATTTCCACAAAATATGGTTACTAGAATTTTGATGCAAAAACGGAATACCACCCTTTGGAATTACCACCCTGAGAAAGCATACAATCTCCAATTTTTAATTTGGAAGATTTACTATCCATTTTTAATTTTTATTAATTTTTATTAAATCCACCATCTATCACATTAATTTTTATGAAAATCGACCATACATCACATTTATTGTTAAAGAATGAGACATAACGAGAAGACACTGAGAACAAGATCTATAAAAGAATATATTAACACATTATTATGTGATTCTACCTTAAGAGACATTCACCTGAGAGATCCACCTTAAGAAACAATTACCAGACACAGAATAACCAATGAGAAGTAAGCAACGGATTTTTAAAAAACGATGTTCTGGCAGCAACTGACATCTTGAAAAAGCCCAGATATACGGGTGAAACGCATAGAAGTAAGAAGTTGCTCGTTTACCAGAACTTAAACTCACTAGGTACCTAGTAATTGCCCGCGCGTATATCACGCTAAGAGCGGGTGTCCATTCAATCTTCAGTTTTGCCTGAGTCGAATAAGCCGGTCATACACACGAAGAACCCAGTGTGTCCTCTGATTGTGAGGCTACCAACGAGGATCCAGTCAACCATTCACAAGCAGGGAGCTGTGAGTATCGGAGGCCGAAAGCTACAGTCCGGCAGGTCACTCACACGCAAGGAGCGGCGTGTTTCAGCCGGTCACTTTTCCACGGAGGGAGTGGTGAGTCCTATACCGGAGACTAAGAGCTGCAGTTCACAAGGCTGCCCACACGCAAGGAGCGTGTTACTATACAGTACCGCAGAATTTCGGACGGACATCAGCAGCATTTGGTTACAGCTGCTGCAACTATTCGTGAGTTATAGCTACACATATAACAAAGATAAGGATACAAAGTATCCAAATAAGAACATTTTGCCGTTATTAAAATACCAACTATTTTTGTTATAATCACGGAGCAAAGTCTCACATATAATATACCTTATTAACCATAAGGGATTCTATCTGTTGAAGATCTATTATGGACTAAACAAAATATAGATGGTTTTTTATGCTCTGGAATATATATCGCTTTTTAAGTTTTGTAAGCGAATTTTTTAAATTTTTATCTTTCAAAGCGCTTTATTATTATTATTTTTTCAGGGTGGTATTCCGTAAACTATAAGTTGAATATATCATGTCGAATACTTTATGTAATTGTCAATTGTTTTTATGATTTTATATGTACATGTATTGCACCTTTAAATAGGGAAACGTTCCCACCAGTAAATAATTTATAACATTAATACTGTCTTTGGGATTTTCTTACCTTTGCTATTTTTACCACATTTAGAAATCTGATCCGATTAGGTGTGTTAAGTATACCTTAGCTTTCAGCGCCCTCTCATTCTACCATATTGTTTAATCTATTTTTCTATCTTGGGGAGATAGTTGGAGAGTGGCTTAGGTATCCTTTTTAGATTTTAGCGCTGTAATACCCGTTCAATTTTGTATATAATCCCCTTTTACCAATCAGCAGCTTAATCACGCACTTATAATCCATTTTTTATAGTAGAAGTAATCACTTTATAATATAAAAGGTATATATATTTATTGTCACAGCATACACAATTATGGATTCTGAATTGTTTTCATTCAGAGACAACCTTTTATTAGAACTTAGTAACACCAAAATCACAGAAGAACGACCACAAAGTAATTTTTTAGATTTTAATCAACTTGTTAATGAATTGGATAAATTAATGGTTAGAGAAATAAAGCAAAAAATGGAATTGGTTTTTTTAGACAAATACACAGATTTGGATTTGATTCCTAGGGGGCTTAAATTTAAAAAAGCATGCACTTTTTCACTTAATCAGACACATCAACAAGAATGGGACTTAGTTTTAAAAGAAGCATCACAGAGTTTAATAGGAATTTTAAAAAAATCACGAAAGGAAACTTTGGGTGAAATAAATACACAAATTACGGAATTCAAAAGTAAGCTTGAAACAAAAAGGGAACATCCTAATTTTAAAGAGAGACAAAATAGTTTAGTAAATAAATTAACAGAACTCAAACAAGATCTTTTAGATACTAAATGGAGGAAACTAGAAAGGGACAGAAATGACCAGTTAGAACAAAACAAAGAAAAAAGTAAAATAGATAATGATAATTTGGAACCAACCAATAGAAACAACTGGGATCAATCAAACCCAAAACTACAATTTGGGGAGTACAAAACACAAGGTAGGTTTATAGAAAGGAACCATTATGAGACACAAAGGGAAAGAAACTATAAAAATGATAAACATGGGAGAGAATTATACAATAGAAGACAATTTGAACATCATGATAATTACACGAATTGGAGAACTCATTCCAACTATAAATCAAAACAACCATTTCCTCATTCAGAACATTACAACTATAACTATAATCATAGAGCTTACCCACAAAACACAAGTTCAAATTACACAAGACATTATACAAATACTGATACAAATTTCCATGATAACAGACCCCAATACTATGGTAATAGGTATTCTAATAGTGATTACAACCTACAGAGGAATCAGAGACCCTTTAGAAACTATTACCACAATCAGAATTTCAATGATAACTATTATGATGAAAGACCGCAGAGAGCAAGAAAAGACAGCTGGCATATAGAAACAAAGAATAGATTATCTCCCCTGAAAGATGAAAGGAATTTTTTAGAGAAGAGCCCTCTGAGGGAGGGCACCACAAAGGATCTCTTAGCCCTAGAGAAGAGGGAAAAATTCTACACCCCGTTAAATCAAAAGAAAAGACAACTAGAGGACAAAGAGGAGGAAAGAATAGAAGGAGAGGCAAAAAGAGTAAGATAGTACCAATAAATACAGGGATTTTTAATTTAAATGAGGATGAAAAAAAAGTGCTCTCATTGGGAATGTCCTTTGCTCCCACAACTACTCTAAATAAATTTAACACTCACATACATGTGAAACAATGCGTTAGGAAACTAACATTAAAACGTTTTTTCCTAAAAAAAACCCTTGGAAAAACAGGTAAACCCCTCTAGATTTCCTCAAATTTCAACTGATATAAAAAGTGACACCAAACATACAAACTTAAAACCAGCATCAAAATTTTATCCCACATTTGCGAAAGGCTCAAATCTAGAGACTTTTGAAAAAATAGTTCTTAAAGATCTAAAAGAGAGCAATCCAAAAAAATTCAAACCAAATTTTAATCTAACAAAAAAAGACAGAGAAATTATAGAAAAGCTACAAAACAATAAACAAGTAGTTATAAAACCGGCAGATAAAGGTGGGGGGGGGTTAGTTATTATGAGTAGAACCAACTATGTCAATGAAGCAAATAGAATCCTTAATGATCCCAAGACGTATAAAATTCTGGATCTTAATCCCACAAAGAGAATTATGAAAAATCTACTTTCTATCTTGGAGGAAGGAAAAGATGGTGGGATCCTCAATGATAACGAATTTCAATATCTATATCCAGAATTTCCACGAACCCCCATCTTTTACTTCCTGCCAAAGGTGCATAGAAAATCCCCCTGGAAGACCAATCATCTCAGGGATTGGCTCTGTCATTTTTCTTCAAAAATACGTAAAAAATCTAAATACATATTTAAGGGATTCAACACAAGTATTGCAACTGATGGAGAACATAGAGTGGGAGGAAAATTTAATTCTTGCAACTAGTGATGTTACATCACTGTACACAGTTATAGACCATACCAAGGGTCTCCAGGCAGTAGAAACAATCTTGAATCAAGATAGCAACATTAGTACACAATTCAGTAATTTCATTTTGAAGGGGATTACATTTATTTTAGAAAATAATTATTTTGAATTCAATGGAAAGTACTATTTACAGCTGGAAGGTACCGCGATGGGCACGAGGTTCACGCCAAGATATGCCAATATATTCATGGGTCACTGGGAGGATAATTTCCTCAGGACACAAGAATTTGGCGCGGACCTCGTGCTCTTTAAACGGTACATAGATGACATTCTTATTGTGTGGAGAGGCTCTGAAGAGAGATTGAAGCTATTCTTTGAAACAATGAATATTAATGATAGGGGCCTACACTTCACTTATGAGTACAGTAGAACATCCATTTCATTCTTAGATCTAGAAATATATGTAGAAGAATGTAATCTAGAAACTAGAACATTCTTCAAAAAAGTAGATTGTAATAACTACATACATAAGAAGAGTTGCCACCATGAAAAATGGAAAGGGAACATACCAACTGGACAGTTCCTTAGAATTCGAAAAAATTGTTCCAAACATACCGACTTCGAAACTCAAGTTAAAGTTTTACAACAAAGATTCTATGATAGAGGATACTCAGAACAAGAAATTGAAGGAGCTATCAATAGAGCAAGTACAACAGAAAGAAGTTCCCTTTTACAATATAGAAATAAAGATACACCAACTAACTCTGTGGAAAAGAATGAATATGACATAGCCCTCATCACAGATTACAGTGAAAACCATAAATTCATAAGGAAAATAGTCAATAAACACTGGCATATAATTAAAAAGGATCCCATAATAGGAGATCTATTAGCCTATAAACCCAAAATTATATTTAAAAAAGCGAAAAATCTTAAACAAATTTTAGCACCAAGTGAATTAAAGAAGGAGAACAAAATCTTGGTAGATAAAGATCTAAAAGGCCATTCCCTTAAAGGTTTTTTTCCCTTGCCATTTATGTAGAGCGTGCAGATATAGTAATAAAAGTAGTTCTGTACATATAGAAGGAATAGGAGAGGATTTTGCTATAAAAGACATTATCAGATGTTCAAATAAAGGGGTCATATATCTTATAAAATGCTCTTGTAATTTAATTTATATTGGAGAGACTACCCGAATGTTACGAGACAGGATCCGAGAACATTTATGTAACATTGACAAAGGTAATCTTGACACCCATTTATATAAACATTTCAGGGAAACTCATAACAATAACTTAAAACATTTTAAGTTTTGGGGGATCTGTATAGTTAGAGGAGATTGGAGGGGGGGGATTTTGAGGCAAAACTCCTTAAAAAATAATCAGAATTAATATATAAATTGGATACCCTCTATCCAAGAGGTTTAAACTCAGAGATGGATTTATCTCCCTTTTTGGTAGTATAAACCCTTTAGATTTACACAAATAATCTTTATTAAATTTACACATAACTTTTTATTATCTTATTTGTAACATGGGGAATCAAATGAGGGTACTGACATAACTCTATTGATAAATAATACATTTATCTTAGGGAATCCAAATCACTTATACCTTAAAGAGAAGCAACGGAATAACAGTTTACAATAAGGAGCATATTATATTATTATGGATTAAATAAATTGCATCCAAGATCATAGTCACAATAACAGTAATAATATATATTAATATAATTTAGTATATATCTGGAGCATTTCCACAAAATATGGTTACTAGAATTTTGATGCAAAAACGGAATACCACCCTTTGGAATTACCACCCTGAGAAAGCATACAATCTCCAATTTTTAATTAGGAAGATTTACTATCCATTTTTAATTTTTATTAATTTTTATGAAATCCACCATCTATCACATTAATTTTTATGAAAATCGACCATACATCACATTTATTGTTAAAGAATGAGACATAACGAGAAGACACTGAGAACAAGATCTATAAAAGAATATATTAACACATTATTATGTGATTCTACCTTAAGAGACATTCACCTGAGAGATCCACCTTAAGAAACAATTACCAGACACAGAATAACCAATGAGAAGTAAGCAGCGGATTTTTAAAAAACGATGTTCCGGCAGCAACTGACATCTTGAAAAAGCCCAGATATACGGGTGAAACGCGTAGAAGTAAGGAGTTGCTCGTTTACCAGAACTTAAACTCACTAGGTACCTAGTAATTGCCCGCGCGTATATCACGCTAAGAGCGGGTGTCCATTCAATCTTCAGTTTTGCCTGAGTCGAATAAGCCGGTCATACACACGAAGAACCCAGTGTGTCCTCTGATTGTGAGGCTACCAACGAGGATCCAGTCAACCATTCACAAGCAGGGAGCTGTGAGTATCGGAGGCCGAAAGCTACAGTCCGGCAGGTCACTCACACGCAAGGAGCGGCGTGTTTCAGCTGGTCACTTTTCCACGGAGGGAGTGGTGAGTCCTATACCGGAGACTAAGAGCTGCAGTTCACAAGGCTGCCCACACGCAAGGAGCGTGTTACTATACAGTACCGCAGAATTTCGGACGGACATCAGCAGCATTTTGTTACAGCTGCTGCAACTATTCGTGAGTCATAGCTACACATATAACAAAGGTAAGGATACAAAGTATCCAAATAAGAACATTTTGCCGTTATTAAAATACCAACTATTTTTGTTATAATCACGGAGCAAAGTCTCACATATAATATACCTTATTAACCATAAGGGATTCTATCTGTTGAAGATCTATTATGGACTAAACAAAATATAGATGGTTTTTTATGCTCTGGAATATATATCGCTTTTTAAGTTTTGTAAGCAAATTTTTAAAATTTTTCTTTTTCAAAGCGCTTCCGTAAACTATAAGTTGAATATATCATGTTGAATACTTTATGTAATTGTCAATTGTTTTTATGATTTTATATGTACATGTATTGCACCTTTAAATAGGGAAACGTTCCCACCAGTAAATAATTTATAACATTAATACTGTCTTTGGTATTTTCTTACCTTTGCTATTTTTACCACATTTAGAAATCTGATCCGATTAGGTGTGTTAAGTATACCTTAGCTTTCAGCGCCCTCTCATTCTACCATAAGTGTTCAGAAGCTCAGACATTTTGCTAGAGACTACTGGCCATCCAAACAGAGAAAGGGGAACCAGGGAGGTGACAGATGTGACAGAGATGGACAGAGACAGGGGGGAGGTGGTAACTCCTTTAACCCTGAAGTTTAGCCAAACTATGACTGACTAGCTGATGATAATACACTGGTGATTGTCCCTGTTGAGCAAGGTAAAGAGCCTACTGTAACTGTAATGGGGAACAGCATCCATTTTTAATTAACACTGGAGCCACTGGATCTACACTATCTAACACTTTGTCCTCAAATATTCAGGTAGCTTACCGAAAACCTGTAATGACCTGAAATAAATACATTCCACACCCAATCTCAAAACCCCTTAATGTGTCCATAGGCCCACAATTACAGAGCAACATGCCTTTTTGTTAAACCCTTGCCCTGTAAATGTATTTGGGAAAGACTTATTGTGTATATTGGGATGTACTATATATTGCACCCCTGATGGAGTCTTTCTAGATGTGCCTGATAAGATACAGAACAAAGTATATGCCATTTTAGAGAAACAGATGGAGGGAGACACTGAATCCCCTCTGCCAATTGAATTTGAACAGTTACCTGAATCGCTATGGTGCAAAAGAGGGCGATGACATTGGTCAAATAAAATCTGCAGGGGAAATTGTTATAGAATTAAAGGAAAATTCTTAATTACCTAAAATCCCACAGTATCCCCTAAGCAAGGAAGCACTGAAAGTCATTAAGCCTGTAATAAAACAGCTTCTGAAGCAGGGTGTCTTAGTAGAGACCTTTAGTCCCTGCAATACTCCAATCTCCCAGTTAGCAAACCAAACAGTAACCCCCTTTATACAGGTTTGTGCAAGATTTAAGAGCCCTGAATGCAGCTGTAAAAGCTTAATTCCTAGCAGTGCCTTACCCTGCTTCCTTGTTGCCAATATTGCAAGAGAAGGGCGAGTATAATAACTATATAGAAGTGACAGAAGCCATAGAGACTGTGCAACCTGACCTACAGGAAAACCCCCCTGACAAACCCAGAGCTATCACTGTATGTAGATGGCTCTTGCTATTACACAGAGGAAGGGGGAAAGATAGCAGGCTATGCAGTAGTTTCTGACTCTGAAGTAATAAAATCAGGTCCCATACAGGTTGCATAAGCCCAAGTGGCTGAGTTAATTGCCCTTACCCGCGCATGCAAGATAGCAACAGGTAAATCCGCCAACATCTGCACAGACTCGCGCTATGCTTTTGGAGTAGAGCATGACTTTGGAGCATTGTGGAAACTAAGGCCTAGATTTGGAGTTCGGCGGTAAAAGGGCTGTTAACGCTCCGCGGGCTTTTTTCTGGCCGCACCATAAAATTAACTCTGGTATCGAGAGTTCAAACAAATGCTGCGTTAGGCTCCAAAAAAGGAGCGTAGAGCATTTTTACCGCAAATGCAACTCTCGATACCAGAGTTGCTTACGGACGCGGCCGGCCTCCAAAACGTGCTCGTGCACGATTCTCCCATAGGAAACAATGGGACTGTTTGAGCTGAAAAAAAACCTAACACCTGCAAAAAAGCAGCGTTCAGCTCCTAACGCAGCCCCATTGTTTCCTATGGGGGAACACTTCCTACGTCTGCACCTAACACTCTAACATGTACCCCGAGTCTAAACACCCCTACCCTTACACTTATTAACCCCTAATCTGCCGCCCCCGCTATCGCTGACCCCTGCATATTTTTTTTAACCCCTAATCTGCCGCTCCGTAAACCGCCGCCACCTACGTTATCCCTATGTACCCCTAATCTGCTGCCCTAACATCGCCGACCCCTATATTATATTTATTAACCCCTAATCTGCCCCCCTCAACGTCGCCGACACCTGCCTACACTTATTAACCCCTAATCTGCCGAGCGGACCTGAGCGCTACTATAATAAAGTTATGAACCCCTAACCCGCCTCACTAACCCTATCATAAATAGTATTAACCCCTAATCTGCCCTCCCTAACATCGCCGACACCTAACTTCAATTATTAACCCCTAATCTGCCGACCGGAGCTCACCGCTATTCTAATAAATGTATTAACCCCTAAAGCTAAGTCTAACCCTAACACTAACACCCCCCTAAGTTAAATATAATTTTTATCTAACGAAATAAATTAACTCTTATTAAATAAATGATTCCTATTTAAAGCTAAATACTTACCTGTAAAATAAATCCTAATATAGCTACAATATAAATTATAATTATATTATAGCTATTTTAGGATTTATATTTATTTTACAGGCAACTTGGTAATTATTTTAACCAGGTACAATAGCTATTAAATAGTTAAGAACTATTTAATAGTTACCTAGTTAAAATAATAACAAATTTACCTGTAAAATAAATCCTAACCTAAGATATAATTAAACCTAACACTAGACTATCAATAAAATAATTAAATAAACTACCTACAATTACCTACAATTAACCTAACACTACACTATCAATAAATTAATTAAACACAATTCCTACAAATAAATACAATTAAATAAACTAGCTAAAGTACAAAAAATAAAAAAGAACTAAGTTACAGAAAATAAAAAAATATTTACAAACATAATAAAAATATTACAACAATTTTAAACTAATTACACCTACTCTAAGCCCCCTAATAAAATAACAAAGCCCCCCAAAATAAAAAATTCCCTACCCTATTCTAAATTAAAAAAGTTACAAGCTATTTTACCTTACCAGCCCTGAACAGGGCCCTTTGCGGGGCATGCCCCAAGAATTTCAGCTCTTTTGCCTGTAAAAGAATAAATACAATACCCCCCCCCCAACATTACAACCCACCACCCACATACCCCTAATCTAACCCAAACCCCCCTTAAATAAACCTAACACTAAGCCCCTGAAGATCTTCCTACCTTGTCTTCACCATACCAGGTTCACCAATCCGTCCTGAAGAGCTCCTCCGATGTCCTGATCCAAGCCCAAGCGGGGGCTGAAGAGGTCCATGATCCGGTCAAAGTCTTCATCCAAGCGGGGAAGAAGAGGATCTTCCATCCGATTGAAGTCATCATCCAGGCGGCATCTTCTATGGTCTTCCATCCGGAGCGAAGCGGCAGGATCCTGAAGACCTCCAGCGCGGAACATCCATCCGGACCGACGACTGAACGACGAATGACTGTTCCTTTAAGGGACGTCATCCAAGATGGCGTCCCTCGAATTCCGATTGGCTGATAGGATTCTATCAGCCAATCGGAATTAAGGTAGGAATTTTCTGATTGGCTGATGGAATCAGCCAATCAGAATCTAGTTCAATCCGATTGGCCGATCCAATCAGCCAATCAGATTGAGCTCGCATTCTATTGGCTGATCGGAACAGCCAATAGAATGCAAGCTCAATCTGATTGGCTGATTGGATCAGCCAATAGGATTGAACTTGATTCTGATTGGCTGATTCCATCAGCCAATCAGAAAATTCCTACCTTAATTCCGATTGGCTGATAGAATCCTATCAGCCAATCGGAATTCGAGGGACGCCATCTTGGATGACGTCCCTTAAAGGAACAGTCATTCGTCGTTCAGTCGTCGGTCCGGATGGATGTTCCGCGCTGGAGGTCTTCAGGATCCTGCCGCTTCGCTCCGGATGGAAGACCATAGAAGATGCCGCCTGGATGATGACTTCAATCGGATGGAAGATCCTCTTCTGCCCCGCTTGGATGAAGACTTTGACCGGATCATGGACCTCTTCAGCCCCCGCTTGGGCTTGGATCAGGACATCGGAGGAGCTCTTCAGGACGGATCGGTGAACCTGGTATGGTGAAGACAAGGTAGGAAGATCTTCAGGGGCTTAGTGTTAGGTTTATTTAAGGGGGGTTTGGGTTAGATTAGGGGTATGTGGGTGGTGGGTTGTAATGTTGGGGGGGGGGGGTATTGTATTTATTCTTTTACAGGCAAAAGAGCTGAAATTCTTGGGGCATGCCCCGCAAAGGGCCCTGTTCAGGGCTGGTAAGGTAAAAGAGCTTGTAACTTTTTTAATTTAGAATAGGGTAGGGAATTTTTTATTTTGGGGGGCTTTGTTATTTTATTAGGGGGCTTAGAGTAGGTGTAATTAGTTTAAAATTGTTGTAATATTTTTCTTATGTTTGTAAATATTTTTTTATTTTTTGTAACTTAGTTCTTTTTTATTTTTTGTACTTTAGCTAGTTTATTTAATTGTATTTATTTGTAGGAATTGTGTTTAATTAATTTATTGATAGTGTAGTGTTAGGTTAATTGTAGGTAATTGTAGGTAGTTTATTTAATTAATTTATTGATAGGGTAGTGTTAGGTTTAATTATATCTTAGGTTAGGATTTATGTTACAGGTAAATTTGTTATTATTTTAACTAGGTAACTATTAAATAGTTCTTAACTATTTAATAGCTATTGTACCTGGTTAAAATAATTACAAAGTTGCCTGTAAAATAAATATTAATCCTAAAATAGCTATAATATAATTATAATTTATATTGTAGCTATATTAGGATTTATTTTACAGGTAAGTATTTAGCTTTAAATAGGAATAATTTATTTAATAAGAGTTAATTTATTTCGTTAGATAAAAATTATATTTAACTTAGGGGGGTGTTAGTGTTAGGGTTAGACTTAGCTTTAGGGGTTAATACATTTATTAGAATAGCGGTGAGCTCCGGTCGGCAGATTAGGGGTTAATAATTGAAGTTAGGTGTCGGCGATGTTAGGGAGGGCAGATTAGGGGTTAATACTATTTATGATAGGGTTAGTGAGGCGGATTAGGGGTTAATACATTTATTATAGTAGCGCTCAGGTCCGCTCGGCAGATTAGGGGTTAATAAGTGTAGGCAGGTGTCGGCGACGTTGAGGGGGCAGATTAGGGGTTAATAAATATAATATAGGGGTCGGCGATGTTAGGGGCAGCAGATTAGGGGTACATAGGGATAACGTAGGTGGCGGCGATTTGCGGTCGGAAGATTAGGGGTTAATTATTTTAAGTAGCTGGCGGCGACGTTGTGGGGGGCAAGTTAGGGGTTAAGAAATATAATATAGGGGTCGGCGGGGTAAGGGGCAGCAGATTAGGGGTACATAAGTATAACGTAGGTGGCGGTCGGCAGATTAGGGGTTAAAAATTTAAATCGAGTGGCGGCGATGTGGGGGGACCTCGGTTTAGGGGTACATAGGTAGTTTATGGGTGTTAGGGTACTTTAGGGTACAGTAGTTAAGAGCTTTATAAACCGGCGTTAGCCAGAAAGCTCTTAACTCCTGCTATTTTCAGGCGGCTGGAATCTTGTCGTTAGAGCTCTAACGCTCACTTCAGAAACGACTCTAAATACCAGCGTTAGAAAGATCCCATTGAAAAGATAGGCTACGCAAATGGCGTAGGGGGATCTGCGGTATAGAAAAGTCGCGGCTGAAAAGTGAGCGTTAGACCCTTTAATCACTGACTCCAAATACCAGCGGGCGGCCAAAACCAGCGTTAGGAGCCTCTAACGCTGGTTTTGACGGCTACCGCCGAACTCCAAATCTAGGCCCTAGAGGGTTAATTACTGCAGCAGGGACTCCCATCAAAAATGACAAATATGTCAAAGATCTGTTACATGCCCTCTTATTACCATCCTCTTTAGCTGTCATAAAGGTAGCTGCACACACAAAGGGAACAAATGGAAAGTCCACTAATATTTTTGGAGACTTTCTATAAGGGTATGCTACAGGAGGAAATTGAAATTGACAAATTGATTGAGTTGGGGGCTACACAAAAGGAGGGTAGGTGGTATGGCCACAACAATTTGTCTACTTACTCATGGAATCTCCCATGTGAACAGGTACAACATACATGAGATAATCACATCACAATGGTGGGCACTAGGAGTCAGACATGCAATTGAGGCCTTGTGCTCCGCTTGTGTGATCTGTCTCCAGCACAGTGTAGGGAAACCCATTAAGCCTGTAACTAAGAATCACCCACCATGTCCGTAGGGACCTTGTGTGAACCTGCAAATGGATTTTGTGGAGTTGCCAAAGGTCACACATTACAAATACATCCTAGTCATACTAGACACATTCTCAGGGTGGGTGGAAGCCTTTCCTTGTGCATCTGCAGATGCTAACACAGTCACAAAAAGGCTGCTGCAGAAGTTAATTCCTAGGTATCGGTTAGCACAGCACATATATTCAGATCAGGGTACTCACTTCACAGGGCAGGTTGTACAGAGCCAAGATGGAAAGGGCCCTTCCAAGTACTGCTCACCACTTGCACCGCTGTAAAGATTGCTGAAATTAAGTCATGGATCCAAGTCTCCCACTGCAAGCTTGTGCCACCTGAGATTGACCCTTTTGCTGAAAGGCCAAAGGAACAAAGACTAAGAGGCCTATTTATCAAGCCGTCAACCGCAAATACGCTGGAATTCCACAGCGTAATTGTGGCAAGCTTGATTTGCCTCATTTTTCAAAGCCTATAGACCGGCAAAAGTTGAAATCTGTGACGTAACATACGATCCGCCGGTCTCGGTCCGACACAGATCGATGCTTACGTCATTACTAATGTTCCGAATACAAATTCGGCACTATCTGACAACTTTTGCAAGTTATCAAACTGCTAACAGGTGCGCTCGCCACTATTCCAGCCCAGCGTACCTGCTTTTCAATCCGCCGCCCTGGAGGCCGCGGATGCCATAGGAATCAATGGGAGTCTGAAAGCAGCAAAGCTCATGTTCGCTGCTGCCAGATATCCCATTGATTTCTATGGTATAATAAAAGTTACGTTTACACCTAACACCCTAACATGTACCCCGAGTCTAAACACCCCTAATCTGCCGCCGCTGACATCACCGCCACCTACATGTTATTAACCCCTATCCCGCCGCTCCCCGACTTCGCCGCAACCTACATAATGTTATTAACCCCTATCCCGCCGCTCCCGGACCCCGCCGCCACCTAAATAATGTATTAACCCTTATCCCGTCGCTCCCGGAGCCCACTGCAGCTAATTAAAGTTCTATCAGCCAATAGGAATTAAGGTTGAAAAAATCCTATTGGCTGTTGCAATCAGGCAATAGGCTTGAGCTTACATCCTATTGGCTGATCCAATCAGCCAAAAGGATTGAGCTTGCATTCTATTGGCTATTCCAATCAGCCAATAGAATGCGAGCTCAATCCTATTGGCTGATTGCAACAGCCAACAGGATTTTTTCAACCTTAATTCCTATTGGCTAATAGAATTCTATCAGCCAATCGGAATGTAAGGGACGCCATCTTGGATGACGTCATTTAAAGGGTAACCTCATTGTAAAGAAGATGTTGGAAGAAGAGGATGCTCCGCACCGGATGTCTTGAAGATGTAGCCGCTCTGCGCCGGATGGATGGAGATAGAAGATGCCGTCTGGATGAAGACTTCTATCTGGTTGGATGAAGACTTCTGCCAACTTCCCTGTTGACTTCTGCTGCTTCATTGAGGATGGATGTCGGGTCTTCAAAAACTGTAAGTGGGTCTTTGGGGGTTAGTGTTAGGTTTTTTTAAGGGTTTATTGGTGGGTTTTAATTTTAGATTAGGGGTTTGGGCAAGGAAAAAGAGCTAAATGCCCTTTTAAGGGCAATGCCCATACAAATGCCTTTTCAGGGCAATGGGGAGCTTAGGTTTTTTAGATTAGGTTTTTATTTGGGGGAGTTTGGTTGTGTGGGTGGTGGGTTTTACTGTTGGGGGAGGTGTTTGTATTTTTATTTACAGGTAAAAGAACTGCCCCGCAAAAGGCCCTTTTAAGGGCCATTGGTAATCTATTGTAGGCTAGAATTTTTATTTTTATTTTGGGGGGGCTTTTTTATTTTCATAGGGCTCTTAGATTAGGTGTAATTAGTTTAAATATTTGATAATTTATTTTTTCTTTTGTGTAACTTAGTGTTTATTTTTTTGTAACTTATTGTTTGTTATTTTGTGTAACCTAGTTGTTAGTTTTTTTTTAACTTTGTAATTTTTAATAGTAGATTTAAATTATTTGAGTAGCGCTAGGTTTTTAACTATATAATAGTAGTTTAATGTGATTTTAGTATAACAGTTAGGGTAGATTAATTAATAGTTTAATATAGTTTAATTTAAATCTAAAGGTAAGTTTAAATTTATTATAAGATAGGGATGATGCAATTTTAATGTACAGTTAGTGGGTTGTTAGGTTTAGGGGTTAATAGGTTAATTTAGTTTATGGCGATGTGGGGGGCTGGCGGTTTAGGGGTTAATAGGTTTAGTAAGTGGTAGTGATGTGGGAGGCCAGGGATTTAGGGGTTAATACATTTATTTAGTTGCGGTGGGCTCCGGGAGCGGAGGGATAGGTGTTAATATATTTAGTTAGTTGCGGCGGGGTCCGGGAGCGGCAGGAATAGGGGTAAATAACTTTATTAGAGTTGTGGTGGGGTCCGTCAGCAGCGGGATAGGGTAGGGGTTAATACCTTTATTAAAGTTGTAGCGAGGTCCGGGAGCGGTGGGATAGGGGTTAAAAACTTTATTAAAGTTGCGGCTGGGTCTGGGAGCGGCGGGATAGGGGTTAAACATTTTAGTATAGTAGCGGTGTTTAGTGACAGGGTATAAATAAAGCTGGGAAAAAGCCAAATAGCAGCGAGATCGATGACTGAATAATGAAAGAAAAAAATTGGGTTCAGTATCCCTTTAACAACTGTCCGCTTCTCATCGCCCCGTACTTGGTGCGCGGCTTTTTGACGGCTTTTTTAATAAATAAGGAGAGTGTATTCAGGTCCGCGGCCGCGATGTTAGGCGATATCAGGCGAGCGTATTGGTGCCGGCGAATGCAGCATAGTTGACGGCTTGATAAGTAACCTCTAAGTGTGTAAGGAGTATCATTCCTTATTCCTTGCTAACTGAGTAATAAGTGACTAGTGGACTGATAATTTTCGCAAAGCATTGGTCATATATCTGATGTTAACTGCCTTTTTTTGTCTTCTGTATAGCTATCACGGTGCTAATAGTATGTTTAATCAAATATATTGTTAGAGTGATCACTCAATTGCTATAATGTTGTCTGTTGTAACTCTTTTATTTCTTACTGCACAGGTGAATGGCACCCCATGGGCTAAAGACAACTCCTAGGTCCTTGCCACCCGCACTATGTACAACACCCTAAATCTAACTGATTCCTGCTGGATTTCTGGTTTTGTGCCTAGGTCGGAAGGCCATGGTACCCCATACATAGGTGTCCCATTTCAGATAGACATGCTTAATCACACTGACCTGCGTAAGATAGACATGCTGATTGACAGACTGTTAGAGTTCACATAGTTAATGCCCCTAACTAAGGACTGGTGTGTGTATGGTGTAACCCTAACCACCCTGAGGGAAAAGATGTGGGATATTCTGACTGTTCAGGGTCCTCCATAAATATCACTACTGCATCTGACTATACCTCCCTGGTCCTGCCTCCAACGAGATTGTCAGGGTATCTGTAAATAACATTAAATAAACTACATATGTATTAAATACATTTTTGGTACTTCAGATCAGCTAATGTCTCCTCTGACATGATTTGTGTGGGCTGTAGCCATAACAGACCAAACCGTCCTTTTTCTTGGTTACACATGAAAGAACAAAAGATTTAGACCTTTGAATAGATAAGACCAATGGGCCACTTCAAAGTAAATATTAGTATTATGGAACCCTCAGATGTGTATGCCCATATATGGGTTTCCTGCCAAAAATGGATAATAGATTTACAGACCCCTCACTGCTCAATACATCTAAGAGAGAGCAATAGGGAACATTTGTTTCAATTAGTGAAAGCAGATTTCTTCAAAGCAAGGAGGCAACAGTCTGTAGGCAACAGTCGCTAGGTCTGGGACTGAACTCTTTGAGGTCTAACTATATGCAAGAGAAACAAGTTTATCTTCAGGGGAAGCCAATTTGCATGCAAGAGTTGATTATCCCCTGCTGATTTCGATACACAGAATGTCCTATTTATCAGACTTGGTAAAAACAAACAAACATGATTTGTCTATAATTTTCAAATCTATTTAAAATACTCAAATAACATATATACCTTTAAATCTAAAAGGAATATTTAACTGTCTATTTTAAGTGTTTAACAAACTCACTTCAGAATAACAATATTGTTTCTTTCATTTCAGACCGAGGTTTTTCATGCAATCAAAATAACACTATCAAGAGATGTACAAAGATGTGGGCTATATTTATATTGAAAAGGAATGAGACTCCAATAAGCATATTTTAACATTGAATTGATAATATACTCGTATTTGATCTCAAATTGTACATTTTAAATTATATTAAATTATATATATTAAATTATATTAAATGGACCATATATGAAACATATAGGCCTAGATTTGGAGTTCGGCGGTAAAAGGGCTGTTAACGCTCCGCGGGCTTTTTTCTGGCCGCACCATAAATTTAACTCTGGTATCGAGAGTTAAAACAAATGCTGCGTTAGGCTCTAAAAAAGGAGCGTAGAGCATTTTTACCGCAAATGCAACTCTCGATACCAGAGTTGCTTACGGACGCGGCCGGCATCAAAAACGTGCTTGTGCACAATTCCCCCATAGGAAACAATGGGACTGTTTGAGCTGAAAAAAAACCTAACACCTGCAAAAAAGCAGCGTTCAGCTCCTAACGCAGCCCCATTGTTTCCTATGGGGAAACACTTCCTACGTCTGCACCTAACACTCTAACATGTACCCCGAGTCTAAACACCCCTAACCTTACACTTATTAACCCCTAATCTGCCGCCCCCGCTATCGCTGACCCCTGCATTACAGTTTTAACCCCTAATCTTCCGCTCCGTAAACCGCCGCAACCTACGTTATCCCTATGTACCCCTAATCTGCTGCCCTAACATCGCCGACACCTACCTACACTTATTAACCCCTAATCTGCCGAGCGGACCTGAGCGCTACTATAATAAAGTTATTAACCCCTAACCCGCCTCACTAACCCTATCATAAATAGTATTAACCCCTAATCTGCCCTCCCTAACATCGCCGACACCTACCTTCAATTATTAACCCCTAATCTTCCGATCGGAGCTCACCGCTATTCTAATAAATGTATTAACCCCTAAAGCTAAGTCTAACCCTAACACTAACACCCCCCTAACTTAAATATAATTTTAATCTAACGAAATAAATTAACTCTTATTAAATAAATTAATCCTATTTAAAGCTAAATACTTACCTGTAAAATAAATCCTAATATAGCTACAATATAAATTATAATTATATTTTAGCTATTTTAGGATTAATATTTATTTTACAGGCAACTTGGTATTTATTTTAACTAGGTACAATAGCTATTAAATAGTTAAGAACTATTTAATAGTTACCTAGTTAAAATAATTACAAAATTACCTGTAAAATAAATCCTAACCTAAGATATAATTAAACCTAACACTACCCTATCAATAAAATAATTAAATAAACTACCTACAATTACCTACAATTAACCTAACACTACACTATCAATAAATTAATTAAATACAATTGCTACAAATAAATACAATTAAATAAACTAGCTAAAGTACAAAAAATAAAAAAGAACTAAGTTACAGAAAATAAAAAAATATTTACAAACATAAGAAAAATATTACAACAATTTTAAACTAATTACACCTACTCTAAGCCCCCTAATAAAATAACAAAGCCCCCCAAAATAAAAAATTCCCTACCCTATTCTAAATTAAAAAAGTTACAAGCTCTTTTACCTTACCAGCCCTGAACAGGGCCCTTTGCGGGGCATGCCCCAAGAAGTTCAGCTCTTTTGCCTGTAAAAAAAACATACAATACCCCCCCCCCCAACATTACAACCCACCACCCACATACCCCTAATCTAACCCAAACCACCCTTAAATAAACCTAACACTAAGCCCCTGAAGATCTTCCTACCTTGTCTTCACCATCCAGGTATCACCGATCCGTCCTGGCTCCAAGATCTTCATCCAACCCAAGCGGGGGTTGGCGATCCATAATCCGGTGCTGAAGAGGTCCAGAAGAGGCTCCAAAGTCTTCATCCTATCCGGCAAGAAGAGGACATCCGGACCGGCAAACATCTTCTCCAAGCCGCATCTTCTATCTTCTTCCATCCGGTGCGGAGCGGGTCCATCTTGAAGCAGGCGACGCGGATCCATCCTCTTCTTCCGATGTCTCCCGACGAATGACGGTTCCTTTAAGGGACGTCATCCAAGATGGCTTCCCTCGAATTCCGATTGGCTGATAGGATTCTATCAGCCAATCGGAATTAAGGTAGGAATTTTCTGATTGGCTGATGGAATCAGCCAATCAGAATCAAGTTCAATCCGATTGGCTGATCCAATCAGCCAATCAGATTGAGCTCGCATTCTATTGGCTGTTCCAATCAGCCAATAGAATGCAAGCTCAATCTGATTGGCTGATTGGATCGGCCAATCGGATTGAACTAGATTCTGATTGGCTGATTCCATCAGCCAATCAGAAAATTCCTACCTTAATTCCGATTGGCTGATAGAATCCTATCAGCCAATCGGAATTCGAGGGACGCCATCTTGGATGACGTCCCTTAAAGGAACCGTCATTCGTCGGGAGACATCGGAAGAAGAGGATGGATCCGCGTCGCCTGCTTCAAGATGGACCCGCTCCGCACCGGATGGAAGAAGATAGAAGATGCGGCTTGGAGAAGATGTTTGCCGGTCCGGATGTCCTCTTCTTGCCGGATAGGATGAAGACTTTGGAGCCTCTTCTGGACCTCTTCAGCACCGGATTATGGATCGCCAACCCCCGCTTGGGTTGGATGAAGATCTTGGAGCCAGGACGGATCGGTGAACCTGGTATGGTGAAGACAAGGTAGGAAGATCTTCAGGGGCTTAGTGTTAGGTTTATTTAAGGGTGGTTTGGGTTAGATTAGGGGTATGTGGGTGGTGGGTTGTAATGTTGGGGGGGGGGGGTATTGTATGTTTTGTTTTACAGGCAAAAGAGCTGAACTTCTTGGGGCATGCCCCGCAAAGGGCCCTGTTCAGGGCTGGTAAGGTAAAAGAGCTTGTAACTTTTTTAATTTAGAATAGGGTAGGGAATTTTTTATTTTGGGGGGCTTTGTTATTTTATTAGGGGGCTTAGAGTAGGTGTAATTAGTTTAAAATTGTTGTAATATTTTTCTTATGTTTGTAAATATTTTTTTATTTTCTGTAACTTAGTTCTTTTTTATTTTTTGTACTTTAGCTAGTTTATTTAATTGTATTTATTTGTAGCAATTGTATTTAATTAATTTATTGATAGTGTAGTGTTAGGTTAATTGTAGGTAATTGTAGGTAGTTTATTTAATTATTTTATTGATAGGGTAGTGTTAGGTTTAATTATATCTTAGGTTAGGATTTATTTTACAGGTAAATTTGTTATTATTTTAACTAGGTAACTATTAAATAGTTCTTAACTATTTAATAGCTATTGTACCTAGTTAAAATAAATACCAAGTTGCCTGTAAAATAAATATTAATCCTAAAATAGCTAAAATATAATTATAATTTATATTGTAGCTATATTAGGATTTATTTTACAGGTAAGTATTTAGCTTTAAATAGGATTAATTTATTTAATAAGAGTTAATTTATTTCGTTAGATTAAAATTATATTTAAGTTAGGGGGGTGTTAGGGTTAGGGTTAGACTTAGCTTTAGGGGTTAATACATTTATTAGAATAGCGGTGAGCTCCGATCGGAAGATTAGGGGTTAATAATTGAAGGTAGGTGTCGGCGATGTTAGGGAGGGCAGATTAAGGGTTAATACTATTTATGATAGGGTTAGTGAGGCGGGTTAGGGGTTAATAACTTTATTATAGTAGCGGTGCGGTCCGCTCGGCAGATTAGGGGTTAATAAGTGTAGGCAGGTGTCGGCGACGTTGTGGGGGGCAGATTAGGGGTTAATAAATATAATATAGGGGTCGGCGGTGTTAGGGGTAGCAGATTAGGGGTACATAAGTATAACGTAGGTGGCGGTCGGAAGATTAGGGGTTAAAATTTTTAATCGAGTGGCGGCGATGTGGGGGGAGCTCGGTTTAGGGGTACATAGGTAGTTTATGGGTGTTAGTGTACTTTAGGGTACAGTAGTTAAGAGCTTTATGAACCGGCGTTAGCCAGAAAGCTCTTAACTCCTGCTATTTTCAGGCGGCTGGAATCTTGTCGTTAGAGCTCTAACGCTCACTGCAGAAACGACTCTAAATACCGGCGTTAGAAAGATCCCATTGAAAAGATAGGATACGCAAATGGCGTAGGGGGATCTGCGGTATGGAAAAGTCGCGGCTGCAAAGTGAGCGTTAGATCCTTTAATCACTGACTCCAAATACCAGCGGGCGGCCAAAACCAGCGTTAGGAGCCTCTAACGCTGGTTTTGACGGCTACCGCCGAACTCTAAATCTAGGCCATAATTATTAAAACTAGGAGATTAAAAGTAAATAAAAATAGGCATTTGATAAAAAAAAAACCCTACCCCAGAGACCCCATACTAGCTATCCCTGAGTCTTTTACAATCCTACCCTGCTCCACTGTTGCGGTAAGATGTTTTTTAATATAAGTAAAATAAACTCAGGGGAATTTTGAATTGGTGATATAAATTGGATTTGTGCCACAAGTGGCCATTCCCTAATTAACTTTAGCCATTTGGAGAAGAAGCCTTTCAGTTTATTTTCAGTACAGATCTTAATATTGAACAACTCCATTGTCATTTGTGTCTTCATGTTATTTATAAATTCTTTTAAACTTAGGGGTCTTATGGATTTCCAGTATTTAAATATAATATTACGCGCTACCAATATAGCCATGTTTATAAGTAATTTGTCTGCTTTTAAAGCCTCTTCATTACAGAGAAAAAATACATTGACTGCCGCCAGAGAAAGTCTGGCCTGTAGATACTTATTGAGCCAGAAATTAATTTCCCCCCCAAATTGTCTAATCTTTGGGCAGTACCACAGACAATGTATAATATCCGCATTTTCAGCCCTGCATTTATAACATTTACACTTAAACTCTATCCTTGCCCATTTATTTATTCTGTCAGGAGTTAGATAATAGTTATTCAATAGTTTAAATTGTGATTCCCTAAAACTGATAACTGCCGTGGCAGCTTCCAAATTGGAAATACATTTTTTGACATCCTGTATCTGTATCTGTGGAAAAAATTTATTTGCATAAATTTTAATGTTTTCAAGGTGAATTACCCCTGATTTTGCTTGTAACAAATTATACCAGACTGAGATAGATCTCTTTCCGGCTTTATACATTTTGAGATCTGACTCTATTTCCTGCCATCCCCTATCTATGTCAACTAATTGACATAGTTGATGATAATAGCTCCTGCACTGAAGGTATGCATAGAATTTTTTTTACGGTAACTGGTATTTATGTACCAAATCTCCAAACGCTTGGATAAATACTGAACGATCCTGTCTGAGCTGAGACCAATTTATCAACCCTCTTTCTCTCCAAACTTCGGATCATATATGCCCAGGCTGAAATCAGGCATGCCCACAATGGGGCAGTGATTGGAGGTTTGAAATTGCTCATTCAGGGTGGTGCAGCATTTCTGCCAGGCTCTTATGATATTCTTGATAGTTATTAATCCATTAACATTACTGGGCAATATTTTTTTTATCCGTATGCAGTACTGCCTTAAAATCAAATGGGGTTATTAATTCTGACTCCAGATTATAATATGTGACATAGTCTCCCTCCACTAGCCAATCCACCGCAAATTTAACCATTGCCACCAAATTATAATCTTTCAAACATGGGAGTGCAAGGCCCCCT